>NC_136261.1:286822157-286999657 GCF_964187855.1 Myxine glutinosa | reverse complement strand
CTCAAACACAACGCTCTGTTGGGGAAATACGACACGAACTACACAATATCACCACCGCACATCAAATTGCCAATGAGAAAAATACCACGTACAAATACTCACGTTTTTTTTTTTTTTTGTCGGTTGTTTGGAGGGATCCGAAGCTATTCACTTATTCGGCAGTGAAGCACCACCCAAGACAGCGTCCCACGGCGAGAAGGCTCCTCCAAGACGGCGCCCGCTGGCGAGAAGGCTCCTCCAAGACGGCGTCCGCTGGTGAGAAGGCTCCTCCAAGACGGCGTCCGCTGGTGAGCAGATGCAAAGAAGATGCAGATGCAGAATTCCCGTCTCAATTCGAATGTCTCTTACTTGAATGATCCTAGGACGAGCAACCCATTTGTCGCGATCCCGGCTGTGAAATGGTTCCCAGCACGGAATACGGACGTTAATGTCCGGGCTTCAAGTAGTCCACGGAGTGGACAGAGAGAACTCAATAAACACAATTGTGTTTTAATCGGCCTTCTAGGGGTAAGGCACGATGCTTTATTGGCTCGATCACAAAAACCATAAATGGTAACAGAATGGAATACACTGCACAAAGCCTGCAGGAACTGTCGGCCCCAGAAGCTCCAAACAGGACGCAGGCAAGATCACTCGCGGTTCCAATCGACGATCTCCGGGACTCGGGGGGTAACAGAGTGGAATACACCGCACAAGGCCTGCAGGAACGGTCGGCCAGCAGCTCCAACACGACGCAGGCAATATCTGACTCACGGTTCCAATCCACATTCCACGAGATCCGGGAATCACTCGTTCTCTTCCGGAGTTACTCACTCGTAAAATGCAGAACGGTAAACGATCAGCCCAACGCGGCTGTCGTGAAGATTAAGGGAAATCCCTTTATCTATTTCCCACTCGGTGCCATAGAGTCACGTCCGTTGCATAAGATGGCGACCGCGCTCTCTGGACTCTCCACCAATCACGTGCCGAATCGCCTCCCGATCGCGTGAGGCTCCAAGGAGGCCACGTCACGCAGTGGGCGGGGCACCAAATCTGGGTGAGAACAGGTGGTTTCACCGGTGGTTTCTCACAATATATATATATCTATCTATATATATATATATATATATACAGTATATGATATATATGATATATTTTCAAGAATTTTCAAGAGAAATTTCCATGCGATTGAACCGAGCTTTGATGAAAATCATCAATTTAAATCTTAATGAAATGGACAATTGGATGTATACATGGCAATTATTTTTTTTGTGGGGTGGATTTTGCAAGTATCGTGCTCTGTTGTACACCGCCCCTTTCGTATTCCATCTCCAGACGCTGCATGATGTCATCGGCGGGTGTCAAAGGGGGCATGGTGATTACGCACGCCAAACGGGAGTACTCGGTTTTCACTCCATTTGTTTGTTTGTTTTCTTATTACCTCTGCCACCAAAGGTGTATGGAGGTTATGTTTTCACCCCTGTCTGCCTGTCTGTCTGTCTGGTTGGCTGGTTGGCTATTTTTGAGGTTGTTTGGCTGTTTGTTTGTTTACAAGATATCTCAAAAAATTGAGGACGGAATTGGGACGAAATTTGGCAGAGATGTAGCTTATGTGACAAGGACTAAATGATTAGATTTTGGTGAAGATCCGGATTCCGATCCAGCTAGTAGAATTATTTAAGTGATTCTTCACCATTGGGACCTGGGCCAAAAACGATATATAGCAGGATATCTCAAAAAGTTGTGGACAGATTTGGACGAAACTTGGTGGACAGGTTGTGTCTGTGAAAAGGACTAATCGATTCGATTCTGGTGATAATCTGAATATGAATTCAGATATGCGAATTATTTAATTTTTTAAGTGATTCTTCACCATTGAGAGAGAGGGCTAAAACGAACATATAGCAGGATATCTTTGAAATTTATGGATGGATTTGGACGAAACTTGGTGGACAGGTTGTGTGTGTAACAAGGAAGAATCGAATCAATTTTGGTGAAGAGCAGGATCCAGATCCAGCGAGTAGAATTTTTAAGTGATTCTTCAACATTGAGAGATGGCGCAAAAAACTACAGTCACGTGAAAAAGTAAGTACACCCCATGTAAAGTTTTGACTTTTTCAACATATTTCAACATACAGCTATTTGATTTTCATTTCAACAATATTGATAGATAAAAGTGATATAATATAACAAATATTATGAAACATTTACATTTTGTAGTCCATTGTATAATTTAAATAAACATAAATGCAAATTTCGCATGTGGAAAAAGTAAGTACACCCATGGCTCTAATAGGTGGTATTGCCCCTTTAGCAGAAACAACCTCAATCAGGCGTTTCTTATAACTGTCTATCAGTCTATGACATCGATTGGGAGAATTTTTTGCCCACTCCTCCATTCAGAATTCATTCAGCTGTACGATGTTTGAGGGGTTTCTTGCATGCACAGCTCGTTTCAAATCCCCCCCACAACATCTCGATGGGATTTAGATCCGGGCTTTGACTTGGCCATTCCATAATCCTCCATTTCTTTCTTTTCAGCCATTCCTTGGTGGATTTACTGGTATGTTTAGGGTCATTGTCATGTTGCAAGGTCCACCTTCGGTTGAGCTTCAACTTTCCGACAGATAGCCTCACATTATCCTCAAGCACCCTCTGGTACAATGATGAATTCATAGTGGATTTTATGATGGTGAGCTGCCCCAAACCATAATATTTCCACCACCATGCTTTACAGTTGGTATCAGGTTCTTGTGGTCAAATGCTGTTTTTGCCAAACACGTCTTCTGGTACTGTGGCCAAATAGCTCTACCTTTGACTCCTCTGTCCAGAACACATTGTTCCCGAAGTGCTGGTCTTTGCCTAGGTGTTCATTGGCAAGCTTTAGTCTTGCCCTGATGTTCTTTCTGGACAGCAAAGGTATCCTCCTGGAACACCTCCCATGTAGATCAAATTTGTGCAGCCTCTTTCTAATGGTAGACTCGTGCACTTTGATATCAACAGTGGCAAGAGCTACTTGTAGGTCCCGTGATGACATTCTGGGGTTCTTAGAGACTTCTTTCAGCATCTTGTGGTCTGCTCTCTGGCTGAACTTGCTGGGGCGTCCTGGCCTGAAGAAGTTGGCAGTTGTTTGGAATCTTCTACACTTGTAGATGATCTTCCGGACAGTCGAATGATTGATTTCCAATTGTTTGGAGATCTTTTTAAATCCCTTCCCAGACTCGTCGGCATCTATAACCTTCTTTCTGAAGGCCTGAGAGAGCTCTTTTGATCTAGGCATGGTGACGCTGCACACTTCAACAACAAAGAGCAAACCAAACTAAATGTCTGAGGTTTAAATAAGGCAGGTTCCTCCAAGATCCTCTAACGATGTTCTAATCATTTGCACCTGAGCTGGTGCACCTGATTCTAATTTTAGGTGTTTGAAGTAGTGATAAATGTGGTGGTGTACTTACTTTTTCCACATGCAAAATTTGCATTTATGTTTATTTTAATTATACAATGGCCTACAAAATGTAAATGTTTCATGATATTTGTTATATTATATCACCTTTATCTATCAATATTGTTGAAATGAAGATCAAATAGCTGGATATTGAAATATGTTTAAAAAGTCAAAACTTTACATGGGGTGTATTTACTTTTTCACTTGTCTGTATATATAGCAGGATATCTCAAAAAGTTAGGAACCGATGATTTTGATTTTCTTGTTTGTTTGTCCCGGTGATATGTCAGCCCATCCTTGGAGCTGGGAAGCTGAAATTTGGGCACAAAAGTGAACAAGTGCTTTTGCACAAACGGTATTTTATTGATCAGTTAATTGATTAATTACTTATTATTATCGATTTATTGATTAAGTCCACTCCTTCATCATCAGATGCATATGGCTGCCAAAGCAGTTTCTTGACAATTGGGCACAATCCTGGTCAGGGCGTGACTCCTACACAGGACACTTGAATTGCTCATTCATCCAAGTAAGCTGGTACACATTTCACCGACCTCAGGGGGATGACAGGCACCTGATGTTAATTCAAACGACCGACCAGGATTTTAACTCAGGACCCGAGAATCCCAAGCCAGCACCCAAACCATTAAGCCAACACCAGGCTTATTGATTTATTAAGTACTCATTTATTTTCTCTTTCATCTGGGCAGTACCTCAGGCACC
Organism: Myxine glutinosa; assembly: GCF_964187855.1. Classification (NCBI taxonomy): domain Eukaryota; kingdom Metazoa; phylum Chordata; class Myxini; order Myxiniformes; family Myxinidae; genus Myxine; species Myxine glutinosa. Next base: position 286,995,510 of record NC_136261.1, on the reverse strand, counting down.
TTTTGAGCTAAGAAGCTGATCTTTGGACACGACAGTGACCAAGTGATTTGTCTATCTTATGATAATTCACCAAATGTCCGTCCGTCTGTTTGAAGGTACCGCAAAAACGGCTCAACCGATCACAATGATATTTTGGGTGGGTATTCCTGGGACCCCTGGGAGTAAAATAAGCTATATTGTTTTTCCAATTTTTCCAGGTTTTCAAATTTTCCAATTTTCCAGTTTTTCCAAACACAATGGAATAATATTTACCGATATGAACAGTGATGTGGCTTTTGTTGAAATTCTACAAATACTGTTTATTTTACATACCAGATGAGAGTAGATTGACTCCTGACAAACTCTTCCTATATAAACGTGCGGCTCCGAAGTAACATGGCAGCGTGTGCAAAGCGACTGAGAAACAGGTGTCGTGGCCGCTTCCGTGTTACAGATTTGGCGCGCACTCTTCACACATAAACGTGCGACTAGACTGATAAAGACGTGGGGCAGGCGGCTTCCGTTTTGCAGAATTCAATCTTTTTTCAAAATGGGCGCCATGTACTCTTTAGATTTTGATGATTTGCATGTGATATGATTCAACGGATGTTTATATGAATCGTTTAAAATAAAAAAGCCTTCAATTTCTGATATTTTGCCTTTTCATTTGGGCTTCCCAATTGAAGACCCACCCATAGGGTGGGTACCGTTGCTAGTAAGGGTCATTTTGATTTATTGATTCATCAACTAATTTTATTTTTTTGGGTTATTTACCTAATTAATTAATTTTCAAAAAGTTACAGAATTGGATGAAGCATTGGTGGTTTCGGTATGCTATTAGCCAATAGATTAGGAAATTAATTATCTTACAATTATTACTTATTTATTTTAATTATGCAATTAATCAATCGATTCTTTATTTTCTTTCTCCTCTGGGCAGAATTTCAGGCACCATTTGAACTAGGAAGCTGATATTTGGACACGACAGTGACCAAGTTATTTGGCTATAAAGCATATTTTTGATTTACTGATTGATCAATTAATTATTTAATTTTTCGATTAATTACTTTATTAATTTTCTAAATGTTGCAGATTCTGATGAAACAGTTGTGTTTAAGTATGCTATTAGCCAAATGACTAAGAAATTAATCATTTTACGATTAGTATTTACTTATTTTAATTACACAATTAATCTATGAATTATTGTCCACCGCTCCCTCCCAAATCCGTCTCCATGTGCTGCAATGTGGCATCACCGAGTGCCGAAGCTGCCCTGGCAATATCGCGTGCTGGAGGATGTTATTTATTTATTTGGCATGGGGGCGGTGTACTTTGAATGTCACTCTACTTGTTCTTCTTCTTTTGTATACAGAGTCAAGGCTCGTGGAAGAGCTAGAACACAGAACAGATTAGGACGAACAACATAACAACAGTTTGTATCGAGGTAGAACATTTGGGACAACAGAAAGATGTGGGAAACACCAATTTGTTTCTAATTCAACACTCAATGATCAGGGATACCCTCTTCCTGATTTTCCATCTCGTACAGACTTTGATATTCTTGTTCCATTTATCACTCCTAAGAAGGGTGCCAGAATTATTCGTACGCTCGATGCCTCAAAAGCGACTGGTCCTGATGGAATCCCTGTGATTGTATTGAAGGTGTGTTGTCCCGAACCGTCACCGATTCTTGCCAAGCTATTCAACATGTGCTTGTCTGCTTCAATGTTTCCTTCATCAAGGAAAGTGGTTTCTGTTGTCCCTGTTTTCAAGGGTGCCGGTGATCATTCTGAACCAAGTAACTATTGCCCCATCAGCCTGCTTCCTGTAATAAGTAAGGTATTCGAATGCTTCATCAATGAACAACTTCTCTGCCATCTGGAGGACAATGAACTTCTCACTGACTGCCAGTATGGCTTTCGCTATTCTCGCTCTACTGGTGATCTGCTATCCTTAATTACGGATCATATCAACAGGGCATTAGAGCCCAAGGGTGAAGATCAATTAGTTGCTTTGGATACCTCAGAAGCCTTTGCTAAAGTTTGGCGCAGGGGTTTGCTCCACAAGCTTCAGTCATATGGTGTATCTGTATGTTTAGTCGAGGCTCGTATAAGAGCTAACACATAACATATAATAAAGGGAGCGGGAGACAAGAGGGGGAGAGAGAGGGAAGCACAACAACAGTAGAGAACAGGGACATCGTGAGATCTCTGGAAGGGAGAGGGCTGGGGAGCGGGGCACACGGGATAAACAATATGGGCATTACATGGGCAAGCAGGAAAGAAAACAGGGAATTGGAAGGAGGTGGGTTTGGGGTGGATTAACAGGGGTAGAAATGATTAAGGCTATGGATAAGGGAAGATATGAGATTATGGTGAACAGCTTTTTTGAGAATCTGGAGGGAGGAGTGTGATTGATGTGAGTGTGGGGGTTTATTCCAGATGCAGGAGAAAAGAGGAATGAAAGAGTGAAGGTGAGCAGAGAGTCTTGATTTTGGCAGTTTCACCAGAAGAGGGTAGATGGCAGATCTTATTCGTCCTGCAGGAATATTTGGGGGACAGAGCCCAGACAGAGCAGGGGGGGCAAGGCTGGAGAGGAGTCAGTAGAAGAAAGAAAGACCACCAAGCTGCCAGCGGTGAGAGAGCGAAAGGCCCTCAGAATCAGATTCATCTCAGGAGATACCAATGATTCTGAAAGCTTTGGTTTCAACAGCATGGATCCAAGCTCGATGTGAGGCAGGTGCACTAGCCCAGAGTGGAGAGCAGTACTCCATCAAGCTGTGAATTAAATCTATGTAAGTGGTGAGTAGCTTAGTAGAGCCAAGGGAGGACTTCACACAACAGAGGATGCCCAGTTGGCGACTTGCTTTCGAGGCCAGCTTGGAAAGTGGCTTTCCCAGAAAAGTTCATGACAGATAGTGAGACACAAAAGTTTGAGTGACAGAACTTCCTCAAGTGGATGTTTGAGAAAGTAGATGGAAGGGTTGTCCAGATGGTCTTTTCGGAGAGACAAAGTGAGAGTGTGAGATTTGTCAGGATTGAAAGTCATGTTCCACTTCTTTGACCAGTCTGTGATTTTGTCCAGGTCTGCAGAGAGTGAAGTGGCTGATGCCTGCCCATCTGAGGGATGAGAGATGGAGCGACAGAGAGTGGAGTCATCAGCAAATAGATATGGGTGATTTTCCAAACACCCTGAATGATCATTGATGAAGATTAGGCATAGGATGAGGCCCAGAACACTGCAGAATCAGACTCGAGGGTTGCCAGATGGCTTCACCTTTTCAAGTGCACAAGACAGTTTCCAAGAGTAGTTGGATGTGACAGGGTAGAGTGTTTACAGAGACCAAGGAGTTGGGGACACAAGATTTGGAAGCAAACACAGAAATGAGGCATTCAGCCTTCTCACGAGCAGAGTCAGCTGTGATGCCATTTGAAGAGGGGGAAGGGATGGTAGGGTTGCTTCCACAAAAATACAGACTTAACAAGATGCCACCAAGTTTATAGGAGGGAGACAAGTTTGGAAGTTCAATCTTGATGTTGGACAGATGTTGTTTTCCTGCTGTACATGTTTTTATGGCTATCCTGAGAGTGGACGTACACTTGGTGCAGACTTTTATGAATGAACGGAGTTTGTCTTCAGTCGGATTTGCCTTCCCGGAAGAGAATGCAAGTTGTTTCAAGGCAACTGCCTCACCACAGGATTCAGTGCATCATGCATGGGATGATGGGTATGATAATTGAAGACGAGATGGGATGAATCTGTGCATAAGGGAGAGCAGGTTTCTGTGGAAGAATTCCTTGCCTGAGTTCATAGGAGGGGCGGAAGATATTGGAGACTAGTCATGAAGTGCAATGGCTGCATGCAACCCGGAGAGGCCTGCATAACCTTCCACACATAGTCCGCTGTGATTAATGGACTCTTGCTTTGGAAGAGAGCCCTGGATTTAAATTTCATGGGTTAAAATGAGAAGATTGGCTGCAGCAGGCACTTCTGGTGTTGAATGGGATCCCCAGTGATGAAATATATGGTTGCATTTACCTTTCTTCATTGTCACAACTTGGTATGCTTTGCTTTTGGAGGTATGCAGGTGAGTTTGGGGAATTGGTATAGGTGACGGACGAGAGTGGCCATGCGAGCCAATCACATGGAACTTGTGAAAAGGGTTAAAAATGGACGGCCTGACGATACACCATCCCATATGCTCACCTGAACTATGTTCCAGGTGAGGTAAAAAGTTTGATAGAAGTAAAGTACAATCTTCACAACATTCAAACTGTACATAATTACTCCTGCCAGGGAGTAATGCATTCGATCGTGTCCGTGTGTGTGTGTGTGTGTGTGTGTGCGTGTGTGTGTGCGTGCGTGCGTGCGTGTGTGTGTGTGTGTGTGTGTGTGTGTGTGTGTGTGTGTGTGTGTATGTGTGTGCCTGTGTGTGTTCGTGTGCTTGTGAACAAGATATCTGGAAAAGTTCTGAACGGATTTGGATGAAAGTTGCTGGGATGATTGCACTTTGGATAATGAAGAATTGATTAGTTTTTGGTGAAGCTCAGGATATTATTCCGGATCCAGGAAGTTTTTTGGGGAATTTTTTGGGGATTTTCTTTTTCAGTTTTCCTTTAAAAACCATTTTCTCTGCAATAATTGGACCGATTGAGAGCAAATTTTTACCACAGGAGGGACTCGGTCTGCAGAATATTTTAATGGTAATTAGGACGTCACAGGTCACGTGGTTCGGCCGCCATATTGTTCTGAGTGAAAAACACTAAAATCCAATTTTCTCCAAACCGCCTGAACAGATCGAGGCCAAACTTTGCAGGCAGAATCGCATACCCATGACGAACAAACAAGGCAGCGAGCATAACGTCATGCATCACATGGTTTCAGAGTTATGACGTTTTTAAACACAAACCTTTAAAACCTAGCTCCTCCCTCATTTGTGATCCAATCGAGGGGAAACTTGACAAATCTGTTCAGCATATCAGTGAACTAAAATTCCCTTTTGGAATTTGCGATAGGTCACGTGGTTTGGCAGATATCGTTAATTAAACGCAAATAATAAAAATATTTATATCTCTTGAACCACTTTATTGATCGACGTGAAACTTCATACTGTAGAAGAGATCATGAAGAGTAGCAAGTGTGCAACATTTGAAGATGATTGGATCTACGGTCTGGAAGCTGGAAGTTGTTGTTGCGTGAAGAAGAAGAGTCTTCGCTAGTGGACGATTAATTATTTATCACATGTACAGACTTGCAGGCATCGTTTGACACAATGTCCCGGGTTAATTTGAACCTCGAATAAAATTATAATTCCATATTTGTCAATGGCTGAGGTATATTAACAAACGAATAAAACAGATTTGGCAAAATTCGAACGTTTTAAAAAAAAGATCGCATAAAGATCGCAAAGATCGCAAAGCTCGCAACCCAGGGTTGTGAGAGGCTGAAGAAGAAGAAACCTCGCATGGGCTTCCCAGACCAAAAAATAATTCTGGCTCTGCGATTTTCAGGTTTATTTATCTGTATATCTACATATCTGGGCAGTGTCTGTTGTCACTGAACTACTCCCTGAAACTTTTGTTTCCGTGGTTGTGAAGTGTTTTTAATAACGTGGTGGTGGTTTTGAATCACGTGGTGGTGAGGTATTTTGAATTATGTGGTGGTGAGTTGTAAAATGACGTGGTGGTGAAGTGTTTTTAAATCACGTGGCTGTGAGGTGTTTTTAATTAACATTGTGATATGAAAACAGTTTTCATATTTGTTGTAAATGTAGTTTAAACTCGTGGTTATGCATTGAAGCGGTGTATTTTTTTAGCAGCGTCGTCTTCAATGTTCATTTTTTTTTGCTAATAAAGACATATTCTGTCATTTTAAAACCACCAAAGTGTGTACTAGGTTTCCCCGTTTCATAAAATGTATCGTTTGATACGTATAATGCTTTAAAACTGTTTATTATTATTATTATTATTATTTTTTTATTTATTATTTTTTACCTCAGAAGAGATATCAACATTTACCTCAGCGAATGTCAATCGCTGTGTCAGTATTTGATGAACTTATAAAGTCTTAGGTGAGTTATAAGTGTGACCAGCATGTGCACGGGATTCTTCCCAGAGAATGAGTGGTCGCATTAGCTTGTACGACTTAAAATGAGCGAGTTTTGTTTTGACGTTTGGGCCAGTTTTATATGTTGTATTCCTAAGGAATAAAACGAACGTTTTTCCTGGCTTACAATTTTACTTGAAGTCACACATGCCTCAAAATACACTCATCTGTATGGAATTGAACGCTGAATCCGAAAATGTAAGTGAAATTGCCTTGTTTTTTTTTAACATTATCTTCTATATATTCTAAATATATATCTGTGCAGTGTCTGTCTTGTGTTGTCACTGAACTACTCCCTCAAACTTTTGTGAAATCGTACTATTCCAACTTGACCCACGGCGGGAGTATGCGCTCTACTGAGTGGCGTTCTAGTTAATAGATGTACTCACATGGGTTGACCAAGGCTTTGTCGTGTTTTTCGGTTTTACATAACTATAGTGTATATACGAGTCGATAATTGTCATATTCTGGCAACATGGTTGTCGGACTGTATTTCATATTCCAACCTTAACCACACCTGTCTTTAAAAGTGGTTTATGTTGTCACTACAGTTTAACTGTATATAATATGAAGCCATTAACCACATCCATTTCGGTGCAATTGTGCCATGTCGTCGCAGTCCCGCCCCCACAAGGTTGATTGACAGGTGTGGTTGAGTGTGTGTTGATCGACTCCACAGATGAATGGTAGATTCTTTATACGTTTTTAAGTTTGTATCTAGCTAGATTTTTTTGAGGATTTGGGTTGTATTAAACCTCTGGAGTATCCATGCCATCCATATGTTTAAAGTCTTGTGACATCCTGATATATTTGTGATCAGAACCTATCATATTATTCAAATGGCTTCATGGTATGTCATCTTTCTAAACGTGTTGGGTGTTTTAGAGCAACAACGGGAGGATTTTGGCCCAATCTTCCTGGAGGAACCACAAGACACACTGTATGCTGCAGAGGGCATAAGGCAGAATATCACATTGCATTGCAAGGCAAAAGGAAACCCACATCCAGTGTACAGGTGAGCTACATTCTTTACTACATTAAGCAAGTGTGCTACCCAAGAAATGGGAGGATAGCTTACTTGGTGTGATGATCAGCATGCTGCTGTCTCAATTGTTACCTGTGTTGTCAAAAATTGTCAAGCTGTAGCATGCCATCGATCAGAATTGGATGTAAAGCTGACTGTTTCAACTATACTTATGTTGCGGACATTAAATATCTCAGGCTTTATTTCAAAAAGAGTATACCGTATTCAACCTAAAACTGTTCAATCAAAAAGTAAAATCTGATTGTTTTTTTTAGATCAAAAGGCCCGAATGCTATACAGTACATATATATATATATATATATATATATATATATATATATATATATATATATATATATATATATATATATATACATACATATATATATATATATATATATTGTTACGGACCGCGGATTGGATGTTATTTACCGAGCGGAGGTAACCGCGGCCGAACAGTTGCTCCCCGTTTCTTCCCTTACACTCACCCGATTCACCCAGACGTTGGCCAAATCGCGCTATGCTAAATCAATGATGGAAAGGACACGACGACTGGGAAAGAGGAAACGACGCAAGGGGGGTACAGTTCTCAAGACCTCCGGAGGAGGGTATAATTACAGTGGTGGAGAAAAGGGAGTAGATTACAAGGCAGAGTGAGGTAAAGACACAGAAGAGATGGGCACTTAAATGCAGTCTTATCTATTCCCCGACAGACCACGGACAAACGGACAAGGTAGACTTACACAGGGATTGATGGCAGGAAGGGACAGGTAGGTCGATGGCCCAAGGTGCACCTTGGCTCGGGGACAGGATAAACACAGTCCAAAGATGCAGGGAGGTGTCACAGCGCTCGGAGGGGACGTCTTGCTTTCTCTCAGCTCGGCGCGCATCTGACGTCATCTCTTTCTCTCTGCGCATGCTCAGCGGGGAGTGACACGCCCTCGGCTGGTTGGTTCCGCCCCACTGGGGCCGGTCCACCGCTTCCATTGGGTGCGGGGGTTACCAGGCTCCGCCCTTGACGAGGAGCCAACAGGGAGCCCCTGTTTGGTAACCCTGTCAAGCACATGTCCGATGGCGGCTCGTTGGGAAGGCCTGGTGCCCTCCCACCACCCCTACCAACCAAGCCGGAGTGAGGACGCGCACTCCCTGCGCTCGTTGTTGTTGTTGTTGTTGTTGTTGTTGTTGTTGCTGAACTGTGAGGAAGAGCTGCGGGGAGGTATTGGGAGGTCCTAAACTTCCTAACGGTGCCATACAATCACATTCTGGTGCAACGAAGGGTCAGAATTAATGGAAACGAATCCTTAACTGACATAGACTAAGAATAACTAGCAAGATGTCCTATAGTTGTCTTACATGAGATGCGGTGAACCTGGATGCGACATTTAATGGGGGAAATAGGGGGAGGTCGGGTCTACAGAGTGTTGTTTACAGAAAATGGGACTAGGGAATGGGGGATTGGGGAGAGTTGGGAAGTATTGAGGAAATAGGGGAATATTTACAAGCGGATATGGATGGATGCAAATCCCATATCCGCAACAATATATATATATATATATATATATATATATATATATATAGTCATGTGATTCCCCAGGTGAACACCGCAGGTATCACGAATAACGAAAGCAAGCTTTTAACTCCAAGACGACTGATCAAATGCGGGTTTTACCATATGCGCCGGAGGAAGAAAGGGGAGGGGAAGATGAAGGGTCTCACCTGTTGTCCGCCGGCAGTCCCAAAGCCTGCAAAGAAAATAACTCAAACGAAAAACAGGTTTAAAATGTACAAGGAGAATAACAGATTTATTAAAACGGAATGCCGGTAACAAGAAAAACGCAATGATAAATGAAGTTCCTATCTGGAGCACTCCCAGAACAGACACTGTACAGAGACAGAGGGGAATTTAAGAACTGGAAAATAATAGTGTAATTATGGCACTTAGCTCAACTCGCTCGGTGCGTCATCAGCAATCGTCAGGCCCCGATCGCACAGTCCGGACACGGCTTCGGCCTTGGTGGGAACAAGGCCTCGCGGTCCGTCTCGAACGGCAGGCGCGTAGCCTACTTTCCAACCCCGTCGGCAAAACAACAGCTCTTTCGCCTCATCCCGACCACCACTGGCAAGATTTCAGAACATGCCGTGATGAAGCCTAATGACAGTAATGTCTGCACACAGCTGTCTTCCACCAAAGTCCGGAACCAAGAGGAGAGAGTCGAGGGCAGAGGAAGGCGTGAGGGGCAAGAGGCAAGAGAGAAAATGTCGGTCCGAGAGTTCTTTTATTGACCGTCTCGTGACGTCATCTGTGCCTCTCCACCAATGCCCGCAAGCCACCACTGCATGCTTAGCTCTCCACCAATCAGTGCACTGCTTTTTCCTCGGCCCTCTTTCACCAATCAGTGAGTGCCTCCTTACTCCGCCCTGGCCAAGCATGGCTCCTCGGGGCGTGTTTTCGGCCTGCTCGACCTCGATGTGTGCTGTAGCTGTTTGCCGTGCCATCGGCAGTGCTCAGAACTGGCTTCCGGTTGGTTTTATTATTATTATTTAATGCAGTTAATGGGCATTTCCTCACTAGTGTCTATTGCTGTGCCATAAGGGACAAGGGATGTAAATTACTGAGGTTTGACGAACAAGGTAGTAGTTAACATAATCCCTATAACTAGTTAACATGTCGCATTCCTCATAATGGGGACGAAGATACACCTTAATCCGACATAGGGCTAAGCAAGTACTTATTACATGGTGGTTCCTACATGACATTCGGAGCACCTACCTATACAAATCTACCTGCCTCTACATATCACTACCCCACCGACATAACAATATATATAACAATATATATATATATATATATATATATATATATATATATATATATATATACATATATATATATATATATATATATATATATACATATATATATATATATATATATGTATATATATATACACACACACATTTTGTTGTGTAACAGCGTGAGCAACAGCAAAGCAAAGAGTGTTTTAACTTCAGTGTTGCCCAGGTGAAAAAGGAAATTGTAATAACCTCTGCCACCATCAACAGGTGGGGCTACATGGTACACATTTACATAGAGAATTTACGCCCGTCTCCCGGTCCCCCACATCCGCACATGAGGCCGCGTCCGCATAGCCTGTGTTATTCCCCAGACAAAGTTGTATTTGTATTTGTACCCCGAGAAAAGTATAAAAGCGTTTATAGCTGGAGTACCTGGCATTGCTCAAGTGAAAAAGAAAGATTAGCATGTTTTAAATGAGGGCAAATATAATGGAAAATCAATTACATCCAAATCAGAATCCATCACAAATGTCAAATCATCATTTTACCTTTTCGTTGAATATAATTATGCTGGTGAATGTGCCATTGATCACGTTTCTGAGTTAATTATTATGACTGTATTATGAAGAAGAAGAAGCCTTACAGCCAACTTTGACTGTGGAATTGTTTGATTAATTTGAGTTGAAATGTCTGGTAATTGATTTGTGTTTATCTATGCGAATGTGTACTTGTATATAACTGTCATTAATTAAAAAGGCTTGGGCACTATAGAGTGATTTTTTATATTTTTATTTTTTTATTTTTTAAAATCATACATACAACATTTTTGGGGGGATTTGCACTTCGCAAGTGCAAAACGATGATTTGCACTTCGCAATTTTTTTAATTTTTTTTCCTAAAACACTCCCAAGCAGTCACTAATGAACCTTTGAAAGTTTGACGAATATCGTTCAGTCATCTCTGAGAAAAATGGCAACACACACAAAACAGACCAACGGCTCTCTTATGTAGTAGATAATACCCCATAATGTCAAAGTGCAAAAAACATTTGGAATGTTTTCCAAAATAATTAAAAAAGAAAAGCTGAGAAATCTCGAGTCAAAAAGTATTCAACCCCTTTGCTATGACACTTCAATTTGAGCTCAGGTGCATCCAATTTCCTTTGATCATCCTTGAGATGTCTCTACAATTTGATTGGAGTCCACCTGTGGCCAATTCAATTGATTGGACATGAGTTGGAAAGAAGCACACCTTTCTATGCAAGATCCCAGAGTTGACAGTGCATATCAGAGCAGAAACTCTACCATGAAGTTCAAGGAACTGTCCATATAACTCAGAGATATAATTCTGAGGAGGCATAGATCTGAGCAAGGGTATAAAGCAATTTCTAGAGTGCTGAGAGTTCCCAAGAGCACAGTGAGCTCCATCTTTAGGAAATGGGAATAATATGTAATTACCCAGCCTCTTCCTAGAGCTGGCTGTCTGACCAAACTGAGCAACCGGGCAAGAAGCACCTTGGTCAGGGATGTGAGCAAGAACCAAATGACCACTGACAGAACTACATATTTCCTTGCTGAGATGGAAGAACCGGCCAAAAGGACAATAGTCCCCCCAGCACTTCACAAATCTAGGCTTTATGGGAGAGTGGCCAGGCGTAGGCCACTCCTGAGAAAAAGGCACATGACTGCACATCTGGAGTTTGCAAAAAGACACGGGATACACTGAGAGCATGAGGCAAAATATTCTGTGGATGAGACGAAAATTGATCTCTTTGGAGTGAGTTCCATGCCGATAGGGAATCGCATGACAGATATTACCTTTGGTCGAGCAACCGAATCACGTGATGTGATTTTATCTAATCAATCCATTTGCCTTCAAAAGGATAAACCCAGAGCCACCAGATTAATCCATCGCAGCAATGAGGATAAACTGGAGACCACGTCGGGTTTATACACGTGATGTGAAGAAAGCAAGAACAGGATTTGTGCATGACATCAAAATAAACATTCCCCTTACCCAAATAATATGTGCCCAATGAACAAACCGACTCACGGGAGATGCTTAATTATCTAATCTAAGTCCTTAAGGCCTTCATTCATGGAGGACAAAAGGAAGGACAAAAGGAAGCCACAAGACTGCCGAGTTCTGAAACCAAACCTGGTAATTTGCAAAGCACTTGTAACACTGCCAAAATTCCTGCAGGCTGTGAAGGGGGATGGGAGGGGCAGGAGGCAGCCCAATGAGGTGGGCGTGACATTGGCAGGGCATGGCAGGGCCTCTCGCTTTTGAGCTCCAGAGCACAGCTTGCAAATCGGTGATCCCAGGGTCTGGCCGGGGGGTTATTCGTTTCCTCCACCTTCATTGCTGAACCCGCCGATGTTATGGATGATTATTTCCACTCCTCTCCTCACCTCTACCATTGGTTCAACCCCCGACCGGTGGGCAGGGCTTATGCCTTTCCCCCTTGAGTCATGGCTCATTTGCACCCAGAATGGTCGAGGAGGGTGGCATTTGCCACCTAACCTCGCTGGTAACCTACAATAAGTAATGGCCCTACTGGCCCAAGAAACAAAAGGGTCTTCGGCCTTTCGGCCCATGAGAAATGGCTCAAAAGCAGTGGGTAACATGGCAAAAATAGCACAGGAGGTATGGCAAAATGGCTGGCAAGGCATGGCGAGACTGGCAAAGACTGACTGGAAACGCAGGGAAACTGGGGCAGGTAGGTTTTGTTTGCCGGCCTCAAATGTTGGTATGAGCTGGTAGCTGATGTTGGTGGTGGTGGCAGCAGGCAAGACGGCAGGCTTCTGCCCTATCCTAACCTACACATAACTGCTCTGCTAATTTCTCGATATAAACTCTAACTCCTGCCCCTCTAAGCTCTTCTAAACGAATCTGTCTTAATCCCATTAACTATCCTATCTGCTGGGAGGAAAAACAAGGCACATATGGTGGTAAATCAATGAGGTGGCATGGCTTCACAAGGCTCACTGGTGGAGTAGACCGATGGGACAGGGGGAAGGTGGCTAGCCCTATTCTAACAATTTAGGGCACAATGGGTGCTCACCGAATCCATTTACCCTATTCCATTACTCTAGCAGCCGCAGACATCCAAAATGGTGCAAAGGGGAAGCATCCCTACTTTATATTAGTATCTCATAAATTACTTTTCATTGAACCTTAACCCCCCTCTATAGTGTAGTTCTATGCAACCAAATTACCCGCCGTCCTGCATGTTGGTGCTCTAACAGTTTGGACCTGGCCCTCCAATTTTCCATCTGTACTCCTGCACAATATCATGGCTGGGTAGTGTGGCTCCATCTGCAGGCTCCCCACCTGCCTACTCTGGCACGGCACCTCCGAGCTGCTGGGGCCACAACTGAACATAACCGCTCCTGTCCAAATTCTGGGGAAGCCCTATTTCCCCTGTTTCCCCGACTCTGGCTTCCAGGGTACTTGGCAACGTGGGTCCTCTCCCTAAGTATCCATGCCCACAAATCTGGCTCGTCCCTTTGGGCCCCGTGGCCTGCTCTTGGCCAGCGAGCAGCCAGCACCCAGGGTGGTGTTCTCCAAACAAAAACCTACCTCCAATGAGCCACACTCCCAACCCATCAATGAACATTTTGCATCCCGCAAACCATAACTTTACTTCAAATAGCACCAACACCGGAATGGCATCCCATTTCAAAACATCCGGATCTCCTCTATCTACCGTTAATGTAGGCGAGGATTCAGGTTTGCTATCTTATCCTGTCACATCGCCATTTCATGAGCCTTTTTTGTCTACAAAAAGTCACATGGAGAACCTTTTATTTCTTATCCTTCCATTGAATAGTTGATCTCCAAATTACTTTAGTCTATTCTAAGAGGAAATCCCTGTGCTTCTTGCTCCTGTCTTTTACAGTGCAATTTTACTGACATTTTTCTCTATTAATGGCTTCCATTCAAAAAGTTTGACTTCACTCTTTTATTTATATATATTTGTGTGATGTTTAATTACTTTATCCAGAAATCACATCCAAAAGGAAAAAATCATTGTGTCCCCGAAACAGGTGGCTGGTTAATGGAACAGCTCTATCTGTTGGATCCCATCAGTTCCTGCAGCATGGTGGAAGTCTCCAGCTGAATCTTCTCAGCAAGAAGCGGGAAGTCATGACTGTCCAATGTCTGGCACGAAATGCATACGGCTCCGTGCTCAGCCGCAAGGCACTTCTCCAGCCACAGTGTAAGAAAATTCTGGTGTTGATTCAAGACTACTCACAGCAACGCATTCCCCTTTGTCTCATCCATGTTTGCTAATTAATTTATTCCTTTCAATATCCCTGGTAGTTTGATCAAGTGTTGCCTTTCAAAACTAGAGTGGCACTTGGTAGAGTGAATACCTCTGCCAGGCTGAACGGTTTATGTTTCGTATCCCACTGATCGGCCGGATCTGGATTCGGACATGAACCAACATCTAATCGGCTTGTTCTTGTCACCAAACCAACTCAGCCACCACGTTTAGTCATAACTCATCCACAACTTTTTTAAATATCATGTTATATATCGCTTTTCACCCAATCTCTTATTGGTGATGAATCACTTAAAATTAAATAACTATCGAATTTCAGATCTTCATATTCAGATCATCACCAAAATCGATAATTCTGTCTTGCAACAAACCCAAACTCTCCACAAAGTTTCGCCCGAATCCGTCCACAACTTTTTGACATATCCTGCTATATATCGTTTTTGGCCCTGTCTCCCAATGGTGAAGAATCACTTAAGAAATTCTCGTAGCCGGCTCCGAATCCGGATCTTCACCAAAATCTAATCATTTCGTCCTTGTCACATACACTACCTCTTTGCCAAATTTTGTCGGAATCCATCCACAATGTTTTGAGATATCTTGTTCACAGACAAACAAACAAGAAGATGTCATGCAGAGCACGATACTTGCAAAATCAATCCACTCGCCCCCCCGGCCCCCACCGAAAAAAATGTTGAAATTGATCCAGCAAGTTGTCCATTCCATCAAAATCAAAATTGACGATCTTGATCAAAGCTCAGGTCAATAGGATGAAAGGTGATGATTTTTAGATGAAAATTGATGATTTTAGAAGTTTGACCTAGAGTTGACCTTTGACCTTTTGACCTCAAAAAATATTTGGTTTCCCAATTCAGTGAGGCACTATGCAAATGCTGTTAAAATTTCAAGGCAATAGGATGAAACTTGATGATTTTTCAGATGAAAATTGATGATTTTGGAAGTTTGACCTTGAGTTGACCTTTGACCTTTTGACCTCAAAAATAGTTGGTTTCCCAATTCAGTGAGGCACTATGCAAATGCTGTTAAATTTTCAAGTCAATCCGATGAAAATTGATGATTTTTCAGATGAAAATTGATGCTTTTGGAAGTTCGACCTTGAGTTGAGCTTTGGCCTTTAGACCTCAAAATAGTTGGTTTCCCAATTTAGTGACTCAATGTGCAAATGCTGTTCAATTCCCAAGTCAATCGGATGAAAAGTGGAGAAAAACCGTCAAATAAAAATTGATGATTTTGGAAGTTTGACCTTGAGTTTGAAATTTTGACCTCAAAATAGTTGCTTTCCCAATTCAGTGAGGTAATATGCCAATGCTGTTAAATTTTCAAGTCAATCCGATGAAAATTGATGCTTTTGGAAGTTCGACCTTGAGTTGACCTTTGACCTATATACCTCAAAATAGTTGGTTTCCCAATTTAGTGACTCAATGTGCAAATGCTGTTCAATTTCCAAGTCAATCGGATGAAAAGTGGCAAAAAATCGTCAAATAAAAATGGACGTTTTTTCAGATGAAAATTGATGATTTTGGAAGCTTGACCTTGAATTGACCTTTGACCTTTTGACCTCAAAAATAGTTTGTTTCCCAATTTAGTGACTCAATATACAAAAGCTGGTCAATTTTCAAGTCAATCGGATTAAAAGTGGGGAATTTAGAAATTCGACCTCCAGATGACCTTTGACCTAAAAATCAATAGGCTTCTCAATTGTGACGACCTCTACAACTTGGTGAACTTTCAAGATGATCGGTTTAGAATTATGACCTGTAGGCCGGTGACAAACAGACAGACAGACAGACAGACAGACAAACAGACAGAATAATATTTTCCGGAAAGTAATAACAAACGCAATCGACCAATATAATTGAAAAATATTCGATTTTGCAAGTAACAAACAGACAAACAAACAAACAGACAGGGGTGAAAACATAACCTCCATCCACCTTTGGTGGCAGAGGTAATTAAGTTATTTAGCAAATACCTGATGGTTAAAAATAATTCTAAAATAATTTTTCTGCCGTGTTACTTATGCACAATGTAGAACAGCAGTTTTGACAATGGGTTTGCACGATATGGAAATAAGAAAATAGATAAAAACAATGATATTAAACAGGGATGATAGGCATAATAGTGATGAAATGAAGAATGTTATTGCAAGAGCTAAATTAATGTCAAAGGCATCCATTTTCTGCATCTTGACCTGAAACATTTTTTCACCCCTTAACTACAGAACACTAACAACAACAATAACATGCATTTTAATGCCATTTTCCATGCTAGAGCGGGGGTTAGCCTTGCGGTCCCCATGACAATCTTCTCCATTTTGCCCTATTTTCTACATCTCCCCTTGTTAACCCCCTTGCCCGCATTTCTTCTTCCACCACCTTTAGCCAAGTCTTTCTCAGTCTTCCCCATCCTCTACTTCCTTCAACATTCATTTCCATCACTCTTCTCACCCAGTCACTTACATCCTTCCTCAACACATGACCAAACCATCTCAACCTGTTCCTCTTCACAGCATCAATCACAGGCTCTATTCCCATCATCTTTCGCAATTCATCATCTGTCTTCCTCTCTCTCAATGATACTCAGCACATCCACCGAACCTTTCGCATTTCCACCCTTTCCAGCCTTCGTTGCTTCTCTACATTCATGACCCATGTCTCGCTCCCATAAATCATAACACTTCTCACACATGCAGCATACACCTTTCCCTTCAGCTTCAACGACACTCCCATCCTCATCAGCACGCCACTCAGTTCCCGAACCTTCTTCCATGCACAACTCACTCTAGCAACCGTTGCCGAGTCTGATACACCTTCTCCATTCAGCATGTCTCCGAGGTAGCAAAATGTTTTCACACTTTCCAGCTTCACGCCGTCTCCAAGATCCAACTCAACATTTCCTCCGTCTGCAGCTCCCTCTGTGCACACCTTACATTTGAATGTAGGTGCCACACTGGTTAATGACCCTCTCAGACCACTACATTTTTGATGAACCCACTCAGCGCACATTGTACATTGAATGGAGTTCACTCCGACACCCTTCCTGCACACAGCACATGGCCACTTCCCAGTTCTTTCCACCTCACCATATGCTTTACCACTTGCCATCACCTTCGTCTTTCCTATATTCACCTTCAGACCTTTTGTCTCCATACATTCCTTCCACTTGTTCATCTTTTCCTTCAGTCCATCCATACTTTCCGCAATCAACACCAGATCATCTGCATACAACAACTCCCACGGTAAACCATCCTTTACATTCTGAGCCAGCACCTCCATCACAGCTACAAATAGTAGTGGACTTAGTACCGACCCCTGATGCACTCACACCTTCACCTCAAACTCACCACTGTTCCCATCCTTCGTCCTTACAGCTGTGTGTGCTCTTTTGTACATTGCCATCACTACTCTGATCAACCATTCCTCCACTTCTAACTTCCTCAATGCCCATGTCAATACTTCGCGTGGAACCCGATTGAATGCCTTCTCCAGATCAACAAACCCAAGAAACAACTTCTTCCTCTTCTCCATGTACTTCTCCTGCAACTGCCTCACAATAAAGAGCGCGTCTGTCGTTCCTCTTCCTGGCATTTATACAAACTGCATTTCGTCGATCTTCACCTTCTTCCTTATCCTCCTCTCCAACACCCTTTCCAATACCTTCATTCCATGCTCCAATAACTTTATCGCTCGGTATGAGCCACACTCCAGAGGGTCACCTTTCCCCTTGTATAGAGGGACGGGGGTACTCAGTTCCCAATCCACTGGAATGCTGCCTTCTTTCACCACCAGATTACAGATCTCTGTCATTCTCTTCACACCCCAACGTCCTGCTGCCTTCATTCAACATATCTCCCACAACTCCCGTCGTCCCTCCCGCTTTTCTACTCTTCATTGCTTTTATCGCTTCCTCAACTTCCTTCTCAGTTATCTTCTCTGCCGGTCCTAAAACTGGGTTACTCTCTATGTTGCCATCCCATTCATTCTCTGTATTCAACAGCATTTCCATATATCTTTTCCATCTTCCTTTAATTCCATCTGGCTCCACAACGATTTGTCCCACTTCATCCTTCAAGCAACTCACCCCCATCACATCACACCTCTCTTTCGCTATCTGCTTTGCAATCCTGAATACCGCTCTCTGACCCTCTTCCGAATCCAAGCGTTCTCCGAACATTTTCCTACATGCCTCCTGCGCCTTTGCTACCTCTTTCCTTGCAGCCTTCTTGGCTACCTTATAACTTTCATGCACTGCTTTTTCTGCCCCCGTACCCTTCGCCTTCTGCCACTCCTTGAACTTCTTCAGTTCTCGTCAATCCTCTTTCCAACTTCATCATCCCACCACCACGTTTCCGAGTGCCTCGGTGGTCCTTTTGTCCATCCACATACCTCACCAACGGCTCCCAACAGACTAGCTTTCATTGACATCCAACCATGTTCAAGCTCAACCACATCATCCTCTACCCTACTCAGCCTCTCTTTTAATGCCTCCCTTACTGTCACCTCTTTCAACCTCCACACCTTCATTCTCGGTTGGTACTTCACCCGCCGAGCTCTCCTTGCAGCTTTAACCCTTATGTCGCAGACAACCAAGTGGTGCTGTGATACAGCCTCTTCCCCCAGGATCACCTTTGTATCCCGGAGGTGCCCCCTTTCTCGCCTACGCACCATCAGGTAGTCAACGGTTGTCGTCGACCCACCTGACGTGTATGTAACAAGCTTATTATCCCCTTTCTGGAACTGAGTATTACAAATCAACAAATCAGGTCCATCAGCAAACTCCAAAATCCTTTCACCTTCTCCATTTCTCACACCATATCCATAACCCCCATGAACTCCCTCAAAACCGTCCATACTCCTTCCCACATGTCCATTTAAGTCTCCTCCTGCCACAACAACTTCCTCATCTTTCACGTTTTCCATCAGCTTCTCTATCACACCAGAACTTGTCCTTCTCTTCATCGCTCCAACCAACCTGCGGAGCATATCCCGAGATGACGTTCACCAAGAGCTTTCCAATCTTCATTTTTACCATCATCAACCTATCACTCACTCTAGTCACACTCACCACACTGTCTACAACCTCCTCAGAAAACAGGACAACAACACCATTCACGCCCTCCGGGCACCCTTGCCACACAAACTTGTATTTCTGTCCCTGCCTACCCTTCACCATTCTCACACCACTTCCCTTCCATCTCGTCTCTTGCACACAACATATGTCCACTCTTCTTCTGACCAATACTTCCACCACTTCTCCTGATCTCCCTGTCATTGTCCCTACATTCCATGTCCCAAACTTCAGAAACCGATCTCCACTTCGGGCTGTACCCTGCCCATATGTAGTTGTAATTGTCATGGTTCTCTTTTTGAGGCAATGTTTTTATGGCCGGATGCCCTTCCTGACGCCAACCCTCTTTGTCGCCTCTTACGACACGCAGGGATACGGTGTACCTATTCTAACCAGGGAACACACCGGGAACTACAGCACACTCGTAATATGCTATATCATAATATGATACTCATAATACATTTCAGAATTGTTGTTGTTGCTTCGTATGCAGCCTGTGACTGCTGGTTGCATCATTATATTTTTCACAGTTGTGCCACTGATTCAGTGAACCTGTTTTCCAGTAAGCTGGTACACATTTTGCCAACCTCAGAAGGATGACAGGCTGGGTCAACCCTCTTCGTGTTATTTCAACGGCACGACAGGGGCTCAAACTCAAGACATTAAGATATTAAGCCAACACGAGGCTTCCATTTCAGGATGTGCTTTGGTCTTCATCGTTTCTAAGCTTAATTCCACCCATATGTTGTTTGAGTGGTTCAAAGAGGTGAAAATCTCAGTGACAAGTCTGGACTGTGGTGGGGGTCAATGCATTACTTAACAAGTCAATGCATTCCTGTGTTTTCATGGTTTTCCTATGTTCAAGAAGTGCAATAGGAATTAAATTTTTAAGGTCCCAAAAACTTTCCCCAGAAGCTTTCCAGCTAATCAAAGAACCTTGACTTATTTTAGTGGTGGAAAAAATAATGTCTGCTCTCCATGCTTGCTCACTTTGACTTGTGTGATAGTATGGTCCCAATTCCTATCACGTGTCAAAATATTTCACAGGATTCATCTCCCTGCCTCATGCTGCACTCTTGGAGCTGTGTTGCAATTGCCACAAGAGTGGCCATTTGATCAATCATCACCCTGCTGTGGACAAATTGATGCAGCCATGGCAAATTGTGTTTTGGGCGTGCGCATTTTGCGAGTATCGTGCTCTGCACGACGTATTTCATGTTTGTCTGTTTGTCTGTTTGTGAACAGGATATCTCAAAAGGTTGTGGATGGATTTGGACGAAATTTGGTGGATAGGTTGGTTCGGTGACAACAACAAGCCAATTCGATTTTTGGTTCAGGTCCGAATCCAGATCTGGCATATCAGTGGGATTCAAAAGGGGAAATGTTCAGCCTGGCAGGGGTATGTTCTTTACCGACTGCCGTTCTAGTTTGAACTGCAATCACTTCAGTTACTGGCCGTCCTTACTGCAGTATAATTAAATCACAATAGAGTAACCTATAGTAATTATAAGGTAAACTTAAACTGCCAGCAAGTATATGAGAGTACAACAACAGGGTGTTCCAAAAAGACATGGACAACTTTGGTTGTTAATATGTTTAGTACCACAAATTATACAATGATACCCTCCATTTTATTTGATACAGAAACTCATAACGTTTTCCATGTTTTCAGGTGTGGTGGTTTAATGTAAAATAAAATGTCAACTCCACACGATAAATCTCAGTGTGTCGGATGGTTCATTGAGACAAGATACAACATGCAAGTTCTGCGTAATTCCTGTACGAGGTATGGAAGGAATCCGCCACTGCAGACGAGTGCCAGAGAGGGGTACAAAAGGTTTAAGGGGACTGGAAGTTGTCAGAAACAGAAAAGTACCGGTCGACCAAGCTCAAGTGCAGCAGACGTTGAACGAGTGCATGAATCATTCAACAAAGTCCCAGAAAATCAATCCAACACGCATCCAAAGAACAGGGACTACCAACCACATCTGTACACAGGATTTTGCACAAAAGACTGAAGCTTTATGTCTACAAGGTGCAGATTCTGCAGGAACTCAAACCAAATGACAGACCCAAACAAAAGACATTTGCCTTGGAAATGCTCAGTCAGATAGAGGATGAGGAAGATTACCTGAGCAACGTCATGTTCACAGACGAAGCTTGCTTTCATATATCGGGGAAGGTCAACTGGCACAATGTGAGAATCTGGAGCTCTGAAAACCCCCACTTGGTCATTGATATGTCGTCTACAACACTGAGGTGACAAACCTGCAAGATCTTCGTTCTCGGATCACAGCTGAATGTGCACTAGTGGATGCAAACATGTTGAGCCAAACATGACAATAACTCGTGTACCACCTTGATGTCCTGCGCAAGACAAACGTAGCTCACATTGAAGTGTATTGATGGTGTGCACAAAACTTTGAGTTTCTGTATCATATAAACCAAAGGGTATCATTGTATCATTTGTGGTTCTAAATATATTAACAATCAAAGTTGTCTGGGTATTTTTGAAATACCCTGTGCTTCTCACGATATTTTTGCCTGGGCAACTTTTATGAGAAGGTGACTGGGGTGATAAGGGCCAGTGGGGAATACTTATTTACAACATCGCAATTTACAAGACAGATGTTTCTCGCTGTTGAAGCATGGAGTATAAGCCAGTAGTTGGCTTAATGTAGAATTCTGTTCCATGCTGTGTGGGAAATGGCAGCAGAGTGAACACTTTTAAACATCGCAAACGACATCTGATATTTTACCTGTGGAAGGTAATGAGGTCTGTCCATAACTTTACAGGTAATTTGTAAAAACGGTAGCACTCACGCTTAGTAGTGACTTGTGAAATTCATCATAAGATGCAATTCCTGTGTTATTATTCACCAATGTTTCATGGCAAACCACTGATTTCTAGAATCTGTAATTGTACGTAAAGAACATACACAGGAAGATACACAGATGAACATACACAAATGTGTCGAATGAAATGTCTGGTGAAATGCAAACTATGGCGCGCTAACTTCCGACGATGACATGCCATATTTGAAATCCAAGTTCTGGGGATAAAGATATGCCAAATATTCGTCGCTGTAGGATCAAGACTGGGGATTTGCTTAAACTTCTTTTATGCAATGATTATATATTCTAGCATGTGTAGGACTTGTAGCTGGCTGGTGATTCTGGACTGTGAAGCTAATATTTCTGGGCCTAATCACCAGCTTGCTGATACTGTATTTGGTTGCAGACAGAGTAATGCATTTAATCAATAATTATATATCAGTGGAGGCTCGAAATGTTTAAATATACCTTTGTATATAGGTAGCAAATGTTTTTGTGGTTGTCTATGCGTTGTTACTGTTTTGTAAAATAAATACATTTCTGTTTAGAAAGGATTTTGTCTTTTCCCAGCAAGAAACTAACTAAAACTTCTCCTCAATTTGAAAAAAACATTAAACGAATAACTTTAATTTTTTTTCACTATAAATCCGCAATGGGGTCTCCATTACACAAGCCAAGCTTGGTACCATTTCTGGCCCATAGGTGGACATCAATAGCTGAACCCCAATATAAATTACCCCCTTCTCTCTACTCTACACTCCACACTCCCCCTTTCTATATGACTTTCCCCTCAATTTCAGTCCCCTTGGCCCCATTATGGTTGTCAGGTTTGATTGTGATCACTCAAATCATGACAAAGACTGCCCCTTCCGCCTACTCCTCCTCCCATAATCACTACACCCATCGGCATAGTGAGTGGGGGGGGGGGGGGGGGGGCGGTCGGGGCGAGTGCCCCGAGCGCGAAGTGGATGTGGCGCCAAATAACAACCTCTAAAACACGTTTGCATGCTCCATTTCGTTGTACCTAAATTGTACCTAAATAATATGTACAACGAACTCCTCGTGAAAGCACGATATGCAACTTTCAGAACCACGTTTTACATTTTTAACTCCGTTCTAAGTCTTAACCTCATGACGTTTACAAACTATTTCCATCTTGTGTAACATTTTTTGAATTACTAATCACCTCCGCACAGTAAATAATTATTCGTAATAGTAATTATGGGTCTGCACTCTGCCGGTTGTATAAATCCTATATTATCGAATTGTTTTACGAATATTCGAACAGATGAGGTCATATACATTCTGTAATATCGAGATCGCCCATGATAGGCTGAAGAGAAGGAGGGCTTGTAATTGTAAATTGATGGACAGATATTTCCTAATGACGTATTTACATGTCTATCACAGTATCAGATCCAGATGTCTCGTGTCGTACATGCCCAATTAGCGACAGGCGAGGATCACGTGACAAGTTAGCTCTTTAACAATTCAGTGTCCCTCTTTTCTTTTACTTTTAATGTATTGGATTGGAATCCACTGATCTCTGTACTAACTGGATAGGGTGCTTAACGTTAATTGTTCGGGCGTTCCTGAAGCCACTGGAAGCACTCCATTCACCAAATTCACTCTCAGGCGGTCCTGAAGGCACAGGAAGCACTCTTTTCACCAAATTCCTTCTCGGGCGTTCCTGAAAGCACCGGAAGCGCTCCATTCACCAAATTCACTCTCGGGCGGTCCTGAGGGCACCGGAAGCGCTCCATTCATCAAATTCACTCTCAGGCGGTCCTGAGGGCACCGGAAGCACTCCATTCACCAAATTCACTCGCAGTAGGTCCTGAAGGCACGGGAAGCGCTCCATTCATCAAATTCCTTCTCGGGCGGTCCTCAAGGCACAGGAAGCGCTTCATTTACCAAATTCCTTCTCGGGCGGTCCTGAGGACACCGGAGGCGCTCCATTCATCAAATTCACTCTCAGGCGGTCCTGAGGGCACCGGAAGCACTCCATTCACCAAATTCACTCGCAGTAGGTCCTGAAGGCACGGGAAGCGCTCCATTCATCAAATTCCTTCTCGGGCGGTCCTCAAGGCACAGGAAGCGCTCCATTCATCAAATTCACTCTCAGGCGGTCCTGAGGGCACCGGAAGCACTCCATTCACCAAATTCACTCGCAGTAGGTCCTGAAGGCACCAGAAGTGCTCCATTCACCAAATTCCTTCTCGGGCATTCCTGAAGGCACTGGAAGCGCTCCATTCACCAAATTCCTTCTCGGGCGGTCCTGAGGGCACCGGAGGCACTCCATTCACCAAATTCCTTCTCGGGCGGTCCTGAGGACACCGGAGGTGCTCCATTCACCAAATTCACTCGCAGGTGGTCCTGAAGGCACCGGAAGCGCTCCATTCACCAAATTCACTCTCAGGCGGTCCTGAAGGCACAAGAAAGCGCTCCATTTACCAAATTCCTTCTCGGGCGTTCCTGAAGGCACCGGAAGCGCTCCATTCACCAAATTCACTCTCGGGCGGTCCTGAAGGCACGGGAAGTGCTTCGTCTGCCATATTCCTTCTCCCACAACACAGAAAATCCCATTTGCAGCAATACAAATACTTGCTTCAAGGTGCATAGTCTTACGAAAATTCCTCCTTCCCACTTGATTTTTCTCCATTCCGACTTTATTTTAGTCCATTCGCAGGTTGAGAAAAGCATTGTTATAGTATTTATGAAATGTGCTGCCTATGGTTGTAAAAGTCACGATGGTTGTGATCAAAGGAGAAGAGGAATCACATTTCATTAGTAAGTGACATTTAACTTGGTTATGATCCAGCATGCGGGACCTCATGTGGGAGAGCAAAGATGGCGGACAAATGGCTTTTAAAAAATGACATTCTTCTGCTAATCAGTTAGCCTAGAGAACAGTGTTGGAATCCACACTTTTCTATAATTTCACCCTCTTTATAATGTGTGCAGCCATCCGAGGATTATTCTTAATTTCTTCTCTCTTTCACGGGTGGAGGCCTGTATGTACACACAAGATACGCCATGACGTATGACATATGGTGAGGACAGACGTGTGAGGGAAAAAGTGAAGAAGGCGCTGGAGCTCGAAGGGTCTGGACTCTGAACAAAATGGTAAACGTGGTCAAAGGCCTCAGCGAGTGTGTTTGGCTGACAGGATGAGGATGACCTCGAGGTACTTAGACGTCGCTTGTAAGATGTCTAGCCTGGGTTTGAACCCAGAAACAGTTATAAACTGGCATACTTGAGTTTCGCAGGCAGGGTGATTTATCGAGGTGTGTGCTGTCCCTCGGATTGACATTAAGCGGGTGTCCCGTCTGTTGGCATTAGTTGGTGGACAATAAAGATCCCACGGTGTTCTTTGGAAAGGGTAGGGGAGCTCACCTCTTCTGCTGAGCCTGCTGGGGAAGCTTTGAGCTCTTACACATACTCCCCAATAGAAATTCCTGACTTTGCCAGTGCCTGTGGAGCGCTAGAATTGACCTTTGGCCCCAGGCGCCACAATCCCTTACCCCCACACCCCATGAGGCCCTCATTATTCCTGCCAAGTTTGGTGGCCCTATAATTTTCCATTCTCAGGATATATAATACAGACAAAAATAAAATGGAGTGTGACAATAAGGGCAGCTTTGTGTTTGTGTCTGCCGCTTTGCCTGGAGGGAGACTGGTTAGCATACACACCAAAAGTGGGCCAACTTTTCCTCCTCCATGAATCTATTATTTATCACAATGGCTTCTTACAGGCATCCATGTGTTTTTTAAAAACCAAAGTAATTCATAACAAGAAGATAATAATAAATGACTACAGTACATACTCGTATATCAGATAGTTATGTGATTTATTTCAATATCCACAGTGAAATATGACTAAAACATGTATTGTACTTGCGCAGCACAACGAATCACTATCAAAACCTGGATTTAAAATAGAGAAATGGGAAACTAAGATACCTGGATCCCAATGTTCTAAGTCATAAGAAAATGGCAAACTAGCATTTTAAGTCATTGTCCTTCATAATAATCGCAGAACCACAAAGCAAGAGTTTCGTATTACCATCCCTGAAATAACAGCTGCGTTCAGCTTGGTGTGTTTAACATATTTCATCAGATGAATGACTCTTGACAGATCTGGATCAGTTTTCGAATCAACCCAGAAAAGCTATTCGTGCGGCACTCCATCGAGGGCTGAGACTGCACTGTTACCCTCCACAATACTCCCCAAGTAGGTGCCATAACCACATTTAACCTCCCCTTAATGACTCAATGGTTATAATATTCATCGGTAGGTTGAATGAAATCCTTACAAATGTCTCCCATGTATTTTTCATTGGATTTTTTTTTTTTTTTTTGTTGTATACAAGATTGAGGCTCGTGAAAGAGCTAACATTAAACTGTAGATTTATAACTTCATGAGAATCTTTTTTTTTTTTGTATACATAATCGAGGCTCGTGAAAGTCAGATGGATGCATGGATTTTACAAATGAATATTTTCACAGCTTACATATTAGTCAGGTTCACTATGTTTTTTCGTTCAAAATTTTGGTAGATTAGCAAAACTATACATTTTTGGAATACTCAGAGCATGAGGAATCCAAAAATTAATGTTTACATTTGCATAGACACCTTTGCGAAAATGACACTCAGGACAGTGATGAAGATCTGTAAAAGCATATTCCTGAACGGTATAGACCTCGTAGATCCTGTGTATAGGACTTATAGTTCAATCTGATACTACCTATAACTTCCTATAACAACCTATAACTTCAAAGGACTTGCAATATCATGTATTATGTAATACAGTTATATCACAAATATAAAGACAATGGTTTTCAATTACCTTTGTTTGTTGCTTTTCTATAATCCTGAGCACTATTTTGAGGCCTTTATTGGATTCCTTGACCCAGAAAACATAGGATTAGCGTATTTAATTAAGTCTCTAGGTTGACTAGAAGCCGAGATCGCGCAAAATATGTATTTTATGGCGGCCATTTTCAAAATCCAAAATGGCGGCCATGCAGGTGTCTGTGCAAATGCCAACATTGATTTTCAGATTCTCCATGCTCTGAAGATTCCAAAAATGTACAGGTTTGCTAATCCCAAAATTTTGAAAGAAATTATATTTGTCAACATAGTGAACCTGACTATATCAAAACTCAATCGATGAGCTATATGTACATGTGGTGTTTTTCTGCATTCTCTATCTCTACTGCTCGTGTAACATCCCTCCTGCTTTTATCGAGAATCGTGATCAACTTTAAATAATATTTCACCTTGTTGGATCTTTATGAAACGGTAATGAAAATGGGAAAGTTCTATTCTTGAGCATCTACCTTTCCCCAGGTCAAGCCCGCTTGCAGTTTCGTTGGCTCTTCAATAATTTTCCAATGCTGGTGACTGTGGACGAGCGACGGTTTGTCTCCCAGCTCTCGGGTGACTTGTACATAGCAAGCACCGAGCCACAGGACAGCGGGCACTATGCCTGCCTTGTTGGTGCTGTAATAAACAAGAGTCACAAGTTGGTTTTCAGCCAGTTTGCACCTTTGCATTTGCACAAAGACGGTGAGAATACAAAAGAGTTAAACTGATGAAATTCTGCATTGTTAGTCCAAATAATATTGTGGTTTCTCTCAACTTTTTTGCAAGACCTATTTTGCATTCAAAGCTGTTATATATATTTATTTTGGGCATACAGCTGATAATTTTATCATCCTATACTCAATAATTATTAAATAATTTTTGAAAAAATATATAGCTCAGCTGTTTCATTCGACACCTTCATGAGTCACTGATCAAAAAATTCACGTCACAATCTCCCGATGTACAGTGCCTTCAAAAATGTTCACACCCCTTGACTTTTTTCACATTTTGTTGTGTTGCAACCTGTATTTAAAATGGATTCGATTGAGATTTTTTTTTGTCAATAAATCTACATATAATAAATACCCCATAATGTCAAAGTGTATTTTTATTTTTATTTTTTACAAAACAATCAAAAATGAAAAGCTGAAATGTCGAGTCAATAAATATTCAACTCCTTTGCTATGACATTCCAAATTGATCTCAGGTGCATCCAATTTCCTTTGATCATCCTTTAGATATCAATACAACCTGATTGGAGTCCACCTATGTTCAATTCAATTGATTGGACATGATTTAGAAAGAAACACACCTTTCTATATAAGGTCCCACAGTTGATAGTGCATCTCAGAGCAGAAACTCTACCATGAAGTCCATGGAACTGTCTGTAGATCTCCGAGACAGGATTGTGTCGAGGCACAGATTTGGGTAAGGTTATTAAACTATTTCTAGAGTGCTGAAAGTTCCCAAGAGCACAGTGGGCCCCATCAATAGGAAATGGAAAGAATATAGAACTACCCAGACTCTTGCTGGAGCTGGCTGTCTGACCAAACTGAGCAACCGGGCAAGAAGAACCTTGGTCAGGGAGGTGACCAAGAACTAAATAACCACACTGACAGAACTACAGAGTTCCTTGGCTGAGATGGGAGACCGTTTCAGAAGGACAACAGTCTCTGCAGCACTTCACAAATCTACACGTTATGGAAATCTAGGAAAAAGGCACATGAAAGCATACATGGAGTTTGAAAAAAATGCAATTGAAAGACTCAGAGCATGAGGCAAATATTATGTGGTCTGATGAGATTAAAATTGAACTCTTTGGCCTGATTGCAAAAAGCTACGTCTGCCGGAAACTGAACACAGCTCATCACCCATCTAACAACATCCCTGACGTGAAGCATGGTGATGGCAGAATCATGCTATGGGGATGCTTTTCAACGGTAGGGACTGGGAGACTTGTAAGGACAGAGGGAACAATGAATGGAGCCAAATACAGGCAAATCCTTGATGAGAATCTACTTCAGATTGCAAAAGACCTTTGCTTCATGTTGTGTGGGAAATAGCAGCATAGTGAGCACTTTTAACCATTAGTGAGGGCATTTTATGAGATATTTCACAAATCTGTTAACTAAATTGTTACCAAAAGATTTCTTCACCAATATGTTTGTAAAGGTGTGTAATAACATGTGTTAAAATGTTGAAGTTCAACTCCTGTGGGAAACCCAGAAAAAAAGCTGTTGAATTCGGGTACCGAAAAATTATTTTCGAGAATTTTTTTTTTTTTTAATCGGCCCTTAAGTAACTCATGAGGGGTCAAATAAGGGTTTTTCATGATTCTGAGTTGATTGTTAACATTTATATTCCAAATCCAAATCAAATCGGAAGATCAACGGTCACTATAGCGACCCCAGCGCGCCGTATGCACTCTTTCAGAGTGGTAAAGATGGTGTTGAGGTCATTAGGGTCTCCTTCAATAACTGGGAGGAACTCGATCTGTGTGCTCTGCTTTGCATCATTAGCATGGATTCTCTTCATCCAGCCATTCCAGTTGGAGTGTGGGAACTCAGGATCGTTGGCTTTGATCACCCACCCCGCTGCCCAGAGTGTGTCACCTGGAGTGAGGAGTGGCTGATCATGAGCCAGGGAGGAGGAAAGCTCAGCGAGGGGGAGAAACATGATCGCGTTCGTTCCTATCTGTTTCCTGTTCGTAAATGGATTAATCTTTACTTCAGTTCCTCTCAGGATCTTAGCTTTGTCGAGTGCCTTCAACTTCACCCGGGGGAAAGCTGCTGTTGTCTGTGGATCTGGCAAAGGTGGTGCCGGAGAGGTGACTTCGATCCAACCCATTGAGTGAAAGGGAGTGTTTCCGTGAATAGAGACAATGTTTAAATCTATATTGTCTCCAACAAACTGAGTGACTGCATTGTTTGTTTCCCCAACCTCCATAAAGACCACCTGATCATTACTTGACAATTCACTTTCACTGGCTGGCACTTTGGCTGTCATCACTGATTGATCCTCAAGCGCAGCATCAACCGCAACCTCATCATTGATCTGTTCATCGGTTTCCTTCACAATGGTGTCAAGAGTGCCAGAAGTATCTGGAACATCATCTCCACTCCTACTATTAAGGAAGCAGTATTTGTAGTTTTGTGTCTCCGTGTAAGACTCAGTGTATCCCAGCCGGTGGAACTTGTTGAGCATCCATTTTGACCCAAATCTATGATCAAGTTGTATGGCAAGCCCCATTTGGTGTGGCAATACTCCAGACCGAGGTCGACAGGCCTTAATAAAATTCTGCCCCCAAACGGCAACTCTTTCGTCTGTCTTGACAATCGGTCTCAAGAACATCTGAAGGCTTGCAGGAACAAGTGTCAGCTGACTATCGATGTCAGTCATACTGTGTGTGGTGGGGTATGACTTTGGACCTAAATCAATCAAGGCAATATCATTGGATATGAACTTGAGTGCCGTCTTTATGATCTGAGTCTTCTCATCTCCATGGTCAAGATTAGCATGATGCCCTCGCAGAATATTGTCGGTGCCATCTTTGAGACAGAGTACATCTGCCCTTCTTTCCTGTGTTGTGAAATACAAGGTGTCTTCGTATTTCTCTAGAAGTTTTATCTTTAGCCAATGCTTTGAATAAGAAAGGCTCTTCTCTGGTAACTGATCAAACTCCTGCAGCTTTTCATGGACTTGGTCCATGTTCATTACCCCATGCTCTAATTCTGAGTCTAACCATTCGCAGAATTCAATAAAAACTGCCTCTCGCTCCTCATCAATACTCCTCTGTCCTCTCTTCCTTTTTCCTTCCTCATCAGTCTTGGACAAACTGTCACCTCTCGCAAACATAAGTTTGCATCGCAAATGGTACAGTGTTTCTTCTGCTACCAAGTCGTTGATCCCTTCCAGGCGTCCAGTGACTTCAGTGCCCCAGTCATCCCCGCGACTCCGTGCTGTCTTCAGCAAGCTTGCCTTCAGTGTATCTGCAGTCAAATTATCTGGCACTCTGTATTTCTTTCTAGCTTGTGCTGGATTATTTTTGTAGAGCTGGGCTGGTTGGTTGCAAAGAATGCATACATCCTTATACAGGAGGTCAACTGACTGTGATCTTCTAGAACTGCAGCCAGTTGATGAACTGAACTCACAAGTAGTGCGTCTTCTCTTCAACTTTGATGACTCTTTCTCTGCCTTTGATGCTTTTGCTGACTTCTTGGTGGTTGCAACAAAGTTGTTGTACAGATCATTTTTACACTTCTGGTGGTACCTCAGTTTTCCTTCCTTTTGAGCCTCCTTCATACGTTCCACAACAGTAACATTTTCGACAGTTTCTGCTTGTTTCAATAAAGTTGAGTATCCCTTTGGAGTTGCCTGTATGAGCCTTTCAGCTGGTGTATCCGAGCGTGCACAGATGAAGCAATTGAGCACAGGTGGAGTAACGTCTTCATCCATATTGCTAGACTCCATGTCCTGCAAAGTAGAAAATGAGATATGTTTAGAAATTATTTTTCCACAAAGGAGTGTCTGTGGTGAAATATAAATGTTAACAATCAGCTCAGAATCATGAAAAACCCTTATTTGACCCCTCATAAGTTACTTAAGGGCCGATTTTAAAAAATAAAAATTCTCGAAAATAATTTTTCGGTACCCGAATTCAACAGCTTTTTTTCTGGGTTTCCCACGGGAGTTGACCTTCAACATTTTAACACATGTTATTACACACCTTTACAAACATATTGGTGAAGAAATTTTTTGGTAACAATTTAGTTAACAGATTTTCATATGTTTCCCTTACTACATCTCAAATGACATCTGATATTCTATCTGTGGATGGTAACTGGGTCTGTCTGTAACTTTATATAGGATTTGTAAAAATGGTAGCAATCATGTTTGGTAGTGACATGAAATTCATCATTTATTTACGTTTAAAGGTAAAGATTTACGTTCCAACAGAACAATGGCCCCAAGCATACAGTCAAAGCAACACTGGAATGGCTTCAGAACGAGAATGTGAAAGTTCTTGAGTGGCCCAGCCAAAGTCCAGACTTGAATCTCATTGAGAATCTTTGGAAAGATTTGAAGATTGCTGTTCACCAAGGGTCCCCATCCAACCTGGCAGAGCTTGAGCAAATTTGCAAGGAAGAATGGTAGAAAATCCCCTAATCCAGATGTGCAAAGCTGATAGTCATTTCCAAGAAGACTCAAATTTGTAATCGCTGCCAAAGGTGCTTATACAAAGTATTGAGTTTGGGAGTTGAATACTTATGTGAATTCGATCATTCCTATTTCATTTTAAATTATTTTGTAAAAATGTCAAAAAACATCCACTTTGACATTATGGGGTATTGTGTGTAGATCAGTGACAAAAACATCTCTTTAATCCACTTTAAATTCAGTTTAATCCTGAATTTAGTAATGATTAAACATCAGTAATGTTTAATCGACATCTGTAACAACAAAATGTGAAAACAGTTAAGGGGTGTGAATACTTTCTGAAGGCACTGTAAATGCTGAATGTTCAAAAAAATTTAGTTTGACTTAATCTTTAAAATTCCACAGGAAATTTCTCATGAAACCTTGGAAACAATCCATAGAAGACTCACGAGGTTATTTCTCTGAAATAACCTCATAAAGTGGGTCCGGGTGTCCGGCTGTCCATACGTACATCCGTTTGCATTTGACTAAACCATCTTATTCTCAAAAAAACTACCCGATCTATATGGACCAAATTTGGTACGATGCATCAGGACAGCAAGGTTTTATGGGGTTGTGCCCCATTTAAAGGGGCTAAAATGGGGAGTTTTGTCCACAATATTGTGATTTTATTGAATATTTTTAATCAGAAATCGCCTGACAGATCCACACCAAACTCGCCACGACGTATCGGGTATCAGGACCATACCCTAGCCTTAGGTTATGCTCTTTATGGCCGTATCTCCCCTGGAAATGGGGGTATATGCCCCCTCCCCAAATCCCTCTTTTTCACTAAAACATCTTCTCCACAACTAACTGTGAGATATGGACCAAATTTGGCACAATACATCAGGCCAGCTAGATCTCATGGGGTTGTGATACCCATCTGGATCTGCCCCTATAAAGGCGGTAAAAGGGGGGTTTTGCCCGAAACATTGGTATTTCATTCAAAAATCTTCTTAGAAATCGACAACTGGGTCCAGAGATAACTGGCCATGATGCATCGGGACCATGCCTTATTGCCTTAACCTTCAGTTGTGCTCCCCATTGCTGCAACTCCCCCGGAAAGGGAGCCACGGTCCCCCTCCCAGAATCCCTCATTCTCACGAAAACATCTTTCTCCATAACTACCCAGCCCCATACAGACCAAATTTGGTATGATGAGTCAGGACAGCAACGGGGTTGTGCTCGAGAGGTACTGCTCCTCCATCCAGATCTGCCCCTATAAAGGGGTTTAAAGTGGGGCTTTTCCCCTAATTTTGGTATTTCATTCAAAATACTTCTCAGAAACCAATTGGATCCAGACCAAACTGGCCATGTGGCATCGAGATCATGCCCGAACATTAAGTTGTGCTCTCCATGGCCATATCTCCCCCAGAGAGGGGTCCATGTGCCCCCTCCCCGAATTCTTCATTTTCATTCAAATGTCTTCTGCTCCCAAACTACCTAGCTGATTCAAACCAAATCTGACAGGATGCATCATGACAGGTAGGTCTTCTTGAGTTGTGCTCCTCATCTGGATCCGCCTCCTCAAAGGTGATCCTAAATTCGGATATTTTTTCCAAATCTTATCCTCTGAAACTTACCACCAGATTCAAACAAAACTTGCTTGGAGGCATTAGGGCCAAGCCCGGATATAAATTTGTGCTCCACATAAGCATCGGCTCCTGCAAAACGGGTGTTGTGTCCACCCTCCGATCTGCCATTTTCACTGTGGGTGGTTCGTGTGCAGCCACCCGGCTGCTGGTTGCATCATTTCTGTGGGCGCATCTGCCGCTGATGCAATGCCTGTCTATAATCAGTTATCTGGTACTTATTTTGCAGACCTCGGAAGGATGACAGGCTGAGTCACCCCACCTGGTATTAATTCAACGGGATTTGAGCTCAGGGCCTTAGGATCCTAAGCCCGCCGCCCCTAGCCCGAATGAACCAAATTTGACCAGATTCATCAGGGCAGCAGTGTCTTCTCGGATTTTACTTCTCTTCTGGATTCGCTAGCCATGGTGCCAAATTCGGTTTCGGTGTTCAAAACTGGGCTTTGGCAAAATCCAATCAGGACCCCATTAACCAAAGTCTATTCTGTTCAAACAGTCCCTACCCGATTCCGCTTTATCGGTCCCATCTCCGGACATCCCACTTGTTGGGGAAATAACTGTAGTTCCCCACAGGGCTGTATCTTTTTGAGTGTGGGACAACTTCAAACAAGGTGATTATGACAGTGGCTGGACGAACATTATAGAAGCAGTACAAGAGTTGTTCAGTACGTCTGTGGCCTAACAAAAGTAGGAAAATAAATTCGAGATTGTTTTTGACTTGATCTTACAATTGTTGTAAAAATGTGAGGTTTTATTTTAATCTGTTATTGAAATATTCCCAGATCATGAACCTACTGATAACATTAACCCAGATGTGCACCAACTTTATGTTGATGTGCTGTGAGCGTGGAACGATTGAGTGTGCAGGTGTGGACTGCCAAGGTGTATGGGTGATACTTTGCTGTCTCTGGTCCTGAGCAGGGCAATCGGGGAGTTTTCCTCCCAGAATGGCTCTCGTACCATCAGAAATGACCTTTGCCCTTGTCAATCGGAGCATCCGTCTGGAATGCTTTGCAAATGGAAAGTAAGAATTTCCGGTTTTCCTTCATATATATTTACTATAATGAGCATTGTATACACCATATTTGGAACTCATGAAATGCTGGTCATTAAAATTTATACTTTCCAACAAGTAATTATAATACTTTTGTGGCCATAACCATTAATTAATTAAATAATTAATTAATCATTAACCATTTCATTCTGAATAGCTTTTCCTTTGAAAAAAGACTTTCAGAGAAAATCCTTAAAGTCAAGATTGTTCCAATGTCTACCAATTTATAAACTAAACATCAGTTTGCCGAATGTAATATTGCTGGACGAACATCAACATCCAATCTGTCATGACTGACTGATTTAACTCAATTACTTGGCTTTAATTTATCATTTATTTTTAAACTTGTAGCATGTGAAGGATGATGGCTCTTTGCTTGCTCTCTGGTTTGTATTCTAATTACAGTCCTTCTGCCTGTAGCAATAATTGAGTAGAAAGTTTTTCTGGTTTGAAAACATCTCGTTTTATCTGGGAGTGTAAACATAGCAGGTTTTTTTTTGTTTAATCCCTTGTAAGGCACTCAGCAATTGACTCCCGTGAGTAGTCAGCAGGCATTATTAAATGGCATTGGGTCTGTAATTGTGTCTTCGGTTTGTCATTTGGGATTTGGGGTCAAAAATGAAGTATTTGCAACCTGTGGAGTGTGTTTTTCTCTAAAGCTTTATTATGAAAGTGATAAATGCTGCTCATTCGTTCCTCTGGCATTGCTCAATGTTTTACGGTGTAGCCCATAGGGCAATGCCGTCTGGAATAGCGTTTGTCTGTCTGTATGTATGTCTGTATGTATGTATGTATGTATGTTTGTATGTATGTTTGTTCCACCGGCATTTTGCGGGATTATTCCATTCAAAATTAGTTTTCTCTGCAACCGTTGGTACGATTGACACGAAATTTTCACCATCGGAGCGCCTCCTGTGGAATTTTTAATGATAATTATTGCATCATAGGTGACATGGTACGTCACCTTCTTGGAAAATCAGGAAAACTTTGTACGTCTATATCTCCGAAACCTCTCCATGAAAAAATTGAAAGGTGGCTCATTGTAAAGTAGTCCCCATGAGGACTATCATATGTTAATGATGGTGTCATAGGTGCCTTTATTATGACATCATAAATCGACAAGTAGAACGCTTGATCCGATCAGTATGAAATTTCTTGAGTGTGATCTAAGAATAAATTAGTCGAGAAAAAAATTGATGACGTCATCGGTCACACGGTTCAGTAGCCACATTTTTCTGGCGTAGCCCATAGGGCAATGCCATCTAGAGCAGCATTTGTCTGCCCGTCCCTCACAAATGTCTACAAATCAGAGCTGAGAATCTGGTCACATGACAGTCGGACAACAGATCCTCCACTCAGAAGATCCAAGCCCAGCTACACCATTGTTAGACTTTTGGTTTTGTTGCATTTCTCTAGCATTTCTCCTCTTATTACTTCAGGACATCTGGGGTACTTGTTTCACATTCTTGTGAGGGACACTGGAAATGAGCAGTGGCTTTAAAGATGTTTTACAATATGTGACTTTCAAAATGATGTATGAATGCTAACGAGGCCTTTTGCACATGGACGATTCGACGTCCGAATTCGACGATTCGATGATTCGAAGTGTGAGCGTTTTCAATGACCCATTTCTGCTCAGCTGGGAAATTTTAACCTTCTTGGGCTAACGCTAAGTCTGTAAGTGACGTAGTCTTTTTAAAATCATTTTCAGCATTTAAATGAAAGAGTGGCAATTTCATAATTGTTGTGTTCCTGGATGCAAATCGGATTCGTGAAAATATAGGAAATATGATAAATATCCGTGGATGAGACGGAGAGGTGTTGAGTTCCTGTAATTTCCTGTTAATACCAGCGAGCGGTCGCGGTGGATAAATAAAAGAACCCACAGATGCTTCTCTTTTTCGCAATAGAGGCAAAAATCCAATCAAATATATTTTTTGGCCCCATAATCAAACAAATAATATATTTATAACAGCACTCACAACTCCCATAGCTCCCACACAACACTTCCCAGCATGATTAAAAATAAATACCATCATTTTAAACTTGTACATTCACAAGGCCCAGATATGTCCTTCCCATCGGTGTTCAGAAGCACCCAACACATATATTGTGTCTTCCTCAGGGAAGTCTACCTGATACATCCAGCTCCCACGTAAATATAGCTGGCACAAGTTCAACGGTATTTTTACATCATGAAGATGTCCTTTTCCAAAGAGTTGGTTACCGTTAATTGGTAATGATGCACAGGATTGTCTTTCCAATTGTAGACATTCATTGAATAAATCACCAAGCCTGCCATGTTCACAAGAGGCACTCCCACAAGGATCAAGATCTATTCACTGGTAGTAATTTGTCGGGAGTTTGTGGAGCACAAACCCGTCTACTCGGGCCTTGCACCAGTCAACTTTGTCAGGAGTTTGCAGTATAGGCATCTGCCCCTTTCAGTGAGCTGAGAAAGTTCTCCAAGACTTCCATTGTAACGAGGCACAGCCCTTTCTCTCAGGTACTTTTCCAAGTATTTTCAGCTTTTTTAGAAGCTTTGTGAGACACTTTATGTGACGATCCTTATCTCGCACACACAATATACTTTATGGTGCCCCGAACACTGCCATTTCTAGGGGTTTTGGCACATGTGCACTGAGTATTCTAGTCTGGATTACGTCATTTCGAAAGTTATGTATTCTTAAAAGCTGATGTGATTTGTTACACTTGCTTACTGGACTTGTGTTCTTTGTTGACCACACACTGAGTAATTACCTCCGCCACCAAAGGTGGATGGGGGTTATGTTTTCGCCCCTGTCTGTCCGTTTGTTTGTTTGTTTGTGAACAAAATATCTCAAAAGTTGTGGACGGATTCGGAGATGTAGCATGCGTGACAAGGACGAAATGATTAGATTTTGGTGAAGATCCGTATTCGGATCTGGCTACAATAATTTTTTAAGTGATTCTTCACCATTGGGAGATAGGGCCAAAAACGATAAATAGCAGGATATCTCAAAAAGTTGTGGACGGATTTGGACGAAACTTGGTGGACCGGTTGGGTGTCTGACAACGACGATATGATTTGATTTTGGTGAAGATCTGAATATGGCTTCGGATTTGAGAGTTATTAAATTTTTTAAGTGATGCTTCACCATTGCGAGATAGGGCCAAAAACGATACATAGCGGGATATCTCCAAAAAATTATGGATGGGTTTGGAAGAAACTTGTTGGACAGGTTGTGTGTGTGACAAGGAAGAATCGATTCAATTTTGGTGAAGACCCAGATCCAGCTTGTATAATTTTTAAATGATTCTTCACCATTGAGTGATGTGGCCAACCAGGCGGAGGTGTGCTCTCTACTGAGTGCCGTTCTAGTTCCTGTTGTTTTCACACTTTCATATATTTTCTGTTTTTTTTTTACCCTGCTCTTTGCTGTGCATAAGAAGTGAGGTGATAGAGGGGAACAGGTAACATACTGGCAATGGGAAAATGGGACAACACATGAGTGCAACAATGAACAGAAGGAGGAGAGATAAGAGTAAGAGGGAAGTAAAGAAAGTAACATGAAAATAGTTGTGGGGATAGATGAAGGTATGAGTTGTGAATTGGGATAGCAGGGATCATGGGTAGAAATTGAAGGTGAGTTGAGGTGATTCTATACTGTCAACTTCAAGCCATAGAGAGAAGAGTGGAAAAAAACAAAATAATGTTGCGTCTACCCTGCAGTGAAGACCTGAGGGCGACAGAAGACCAAACAAGCTTTAACTCTGAGGCATATACCCAACTATGGCGGTTCCTTTTGCATGCACGAGGGTGGAGTGTAGCAAGGGCTTACCTGCATGAACGGACGTGACGGGGGTATATCTGAACCCACAAACAAATAAACGTACAAAACAGGCATGACAAAGAAATGCAATAAATAATGGGTTTAATGAAAATAAATGCCAGGATAACAAAAGGAATGTGTAGTAAAATCTAATTCCTAAATGAGGATTTTACTCAGACACTATTACAACACAAAGAGAAAACGAAAGTAAAAACAAGAAGACGTCATGCATAGCACGATACTTGCAAAATCCACCCCCCCCCCCCACCCCCAAAAGTTTCCCATTGATACAGCAAATTGGCCATTTCATAAAGATTAAAATTTACGATCTTGATCAAAGCTTGGGTCAACAGGATGAAAAGTGACGATTTTTCAGATGAAAAATGATGATTTTTCAAGTTTGACCTTGAGATGATCTTTGACTTTTTGACCTCATAAATAGATGGTTTCCCAATTCAGTGAGGCATTACACAAATGCTGTTCTATTTTCAAGTCAATCGGATGAAAATTGATGGGTTTTCAGATGAAAATTTATGATTTTGGAAGTTTGACCTAGAGTTGACCTTTGACCTTTTGACCTCAAAAATAGTTGGTTTCCTAATTCATTGAGGCAATATGCAAATGCTGTTGAATTTTAAAGTCAATCGGATGAAAATTGATGGTTTTTCAGATGAAAAGTGATGATTTTGAAAGTTTGATCTTGAGTCGACCTTTGACCTATTGGTCTCAAAAATAGTATGTTTCCCAATTTAGTGACTCGATGTGCAAATGCTGTTTAATTTTCAAGTCAATCAGTTGAGAATTGAAGGCTTTTTAGATGAAAATTTATGACTTTTAAAATTTGACCTTGAGTTGACCTCTGACCTTTTACCTCAAAAATAATTCATTTCCCAATTTATTGACTCAATATACAAATGTTATTCAATTTTCAAGTCAATCGGATTTAAAATGCCGATTTTAGAAATTTGACCTCCAGATGGCCTTTGACGTTTGACCTCAAAATCAATAGGCTTCTCAATTGGGACGACCTAGACAACTTGGTGAAGTTTCGTGACAATCGGTTTAGAATTGTGACCTGTAGGCCAGTGACAAACAGACAAACAAACAAACAGACAGACAGAACCACAAATGCAACCGACCAATATACTTGAAAAATCTTAGATTTTGCAAGCAATAAATGTGGTGTGGTCCATTGGCTGGTAGTCAGCTCCGGTCTCCACAACGGTTTGGGGCCATCACAGGTCCCGCGTCCCTGTGTGGGAAAACATGCAATGGCGCGAAGTCGGGTCCTTCTCGTTTGGCTGCACCGAGCTCCGACCATCCCGAACTTCCCAGGCACGCACGGCACGAAGCGCAACTGTCACGAGCCAACACCAAGAGAGAGACAGAGATGCGTCTGTCTTCACCAACACCCAGAACAGAGAGAGCGAATGTGAATGCGACCGCCTTTTATCCTGCGAGAAATAGAGAGAGAGAGAATGTGACTGCTCGTACCCAGAGCCTGGGCCAAGAGAGAGAGAAAATGGCAGTGCTTTCCCTTTTTGCTCCGACTGTCGCAAAGGTTTGACAATGACGTCACACTCTCACCAATCACCGAGCGCCGTCAAATCGTCCCAACCAATCGTTCTTCGGGGCGTAGCCTCACAGCCACACTTGGCGCCCGTCGAGAAGTTTTGGCTGGGTGGTGTCGTAGTGTCTGTGTACCGTCGGCGATTATGTTACATGTATTTTAATCATGGGCCGGTCGCATGGCTAGCCGAGTGTGCTTTATAAGAATGAAGGGAAAAATCACACTGGGAATTTATCCATAGGCCCTAACTAATTAGCA
This sequence comes from Myxine glutinosa, assembly GCF_964187855.1. Taxonomy (NCBI): domain Eukaryota; kingdom Metazoa; phylum Chordata; class Myxini; order Myxiniformes; family Myxinidae; genus Myxine; species Myxine glutinosa. The sequence continues at coordinate 286,955,043 of NC_136261.1, read as the reverse complement.
TAGCTCCACCCCTCACATGGAGACACATAACGCTTACACGGACATCCGGCCCTGACTTAAATATGTGAAGGTTTCTTCTTCGCGACATTCGGAGCACACTCCTCTGTACATTTCTACCTCGACTAAGGTATTTCATTAACTATCCCCACACACGTAAAAACATGGAAGCAAGTTTCACAAGTATGAGAAAAAAGGAACAAAGAAGAGGAGGAGATAGTTGATCCAAGATTTTCAGAGATTGACAAAGAGCAGTTTGCTGGAAAAATGTGTGCAACCTGAAGGGACTTGAGCAGAGAGATAGACACGAGGAAAGGTGGGAGAAAATAGATAAATCACCAACCTGTCTGTGCTGAGATGAGAAGGCCATATCATTCTCTTTCTCTGTAGCAGATGCTGATGTTGTTGAGAGTTTTGGATTCCATAGCATTCAGGAGAGATAGGTCTGTAGCAGGTGCATTACCCCCAGGGCGGATTATCATGGAGGCCATTGAGGTTGAAGCCTCAGGCCGCCATACTTGAAGTTGGCTCCTAATCAGCTCAGAAAACAAAATTTCCCCTGATTTTACTCTATTAAAAGAAAAATTGATAGAACAAGGACCCCAAATGATGTAGAACTAGCCTTGTGTTGCTTTCTCAATTAGTGTAAGTACTGTATATATAAATTATGTGTTGTACATGTACATATATTGTTAATAGAAATCATCGAAAGAAGAAGAAGACCACTCTTTTTGCACCTTCAGATGCATAGGGCTGCCGAAGCAGTTTCCTTGGCTATTTGGCACAATCCTGGACGGGTCGCCACTCCGATGCAGGATAACTAAATGGCTCATTCATCCCAGTAAGCAGGTACTCATTTTGCCGACCTCGGATGGATGACAGGCTGAGTCAACCCACCTGGTGTTAATTCAACGGTTGACAGGGGCTTGAACTCAGGATCATGCAATAATAAGCCAGCCACCTTAACCGTTAAGCTAACACTAGGCTTAAATCATAGGAAAGAGCCCTCAAAATAAAAATTAGACTCAGGCCCCAAGTACAGTTATTCCATCCCTGACTAACCCCGTAAGGTCTTGAAGATCAAGTTAATCAAGAAAGGACTATGCATGACAGAAATCCAGCCATGTGGCTGGCTTTGGAGGGTAGATACAATATATTGAACAAACATCAAAATAAATGAATATAATTTGGAACACAAGAAGAAGAAATAAGACATTAAAAAAATAAGATTGTGGAAATTCAACTTGATGAGGAAAATTGCATTTCCAAATGGGTGACCCCGACTGATCTCGTTCACATGGTCTTCTTTTGTATTGCACTTTTCACCAGAATGGAGCAGCAGCCAGGACCATCCAATGCTAGTTCTACAACTCAGACGATAGTTTCTGCTGTGAGCCTCAAGCTTCCTCCTTTTTGGCCCCAAAAATTATTCTTTTTTTGGTATCTCGGTTACCCGATTACCCAATTTTCAAAAAACTTAAATGAATTATTTTCCAATTTTGATCCCACCACCTTTTGGAGGCAATTTTTGGATTCAATGACCCTGAATTGCTATAAGAAAGTGTTCTTACTTTTCCATAATTTGCAAAGTCTCACATTTGGCCAAAGCAACCCATTAACGGCGGTATCCGATTTTTACCCGATCCTGGTAGGGGATCTAAACAAAATCGAAAATCCAAAATATTTTACAGAAATGCTATATCGGGCTAGTATAGCTGCAAAAAGGTATGACTCGATCAATATGAGAATAATTTTCCAAAAAACGGGGCGTTTGATGCACCCTACCCCTCATTGTTCGATTAATAAGAACAGCACAACGATACGTGGAATTTCAAATGAATCTGGTCGAGCCTTTATCAAAATGCTCAAACCGCCTCGCTCCGCTCTGCTCCAATGCCAAAGACGAAAACTCCTCATTGGTTGTACATGGAACCAATGAGAACTATGAGACCGTCACGTGATGTAAGGACCGCAAAGGTTTTGCGCATGTTCAGAAAAGTCGTAAGCCATTCGCTACCATAATATAAAATGATAAATTACAGAATCAAAATGCAATACAGGTAGAGCAGGAGTCTCCAAAGATTGGCATTGCAGATTTATCAAAAGTGTAAAAAGCTCTTAGCAGCATGCTAAATGAAGGAGGTGGGGGGGGGGGGGTGAACAAGATTAGTAATGTGGAGACTAGGTAGAAGCTAGGGATTGGCAAAGGTTTACCAATTTGGATGAAGCGAACAATATAGTGTGGTCGAGTAAACTCCTGCAGGTGGACATTGGACACAGCACAGCAGTGCAACAAAAACAGGTCCATGGACTTTGTGGGAAAATGGTTGTGAGATTTCATGGACAACATAGACACTGCCTAACACTGATCATAATTGTCCGAGGTTATAGCACCATAGCTTACCATGACGTGTTTATTTCTATCACTAAATCAATCAATTTCTGATATACAGTCACGTGAAAAAGTAAGTACACCCCATGTAAAGTTTTGACTTTTTCAACATATTTCAACATACAGCTATTTGATCTTCATTTCAACAATATTGACAGATAGAGGTGATATAATATAACAAATATCATGAAACATTTACATTTTGTTGTCCATTGTATAATTTAAATAAACATAAATGCAAATTTCGCATGTGGAAAAAGTAAGTACACCCTTGGCTCTAATAGGTGGTATTGTCCCCTTTTAGAAACAACCTCAAGTCGGCATTTCTTATAACTGTCTACCAGTCTCTGACATCCACTGGGAGAAATTTTTGCCCACTCCTCCATGCAGAATTCTTTCAGCTGTGCGATGTTTGAGGGGTTTCTTGCATGCACAGCTCGTTTCAAATCCCCCCACAACTTCTCGATGGGATTTAGATCCGGGCTTTGACTTGGCCATTCCAGAACCTTCCATTTCTTTCTTTTCAGCCATTCCTTGGTGGATTTACTGGTATGTTTAGGGTCATTGTCATGTTGCAAGGTCCACCTTCGGTTGGGCTTCAACTTTCCGACAGATGGCCTCACACTATCCTCAAGCACCCTCTGGTACAATGAAGAATTCATAGTGGATTCTATGATGGTGAGCTGCCCAGGCCCTGATGCAGAAAAGCTCCCCAAACCATAATATTTCCACCACCATGCTTTACATTTGGTATCAGGTTCTTGTGGTCAAATGCTGTCTTTGGTTTTCGCCAAACATGTCTTCTGGTACTGTGGCCAAATAGCTCTACCTTTGACTCATCTGTCCAGAGCACAATGTTCCAGAAGTGTTGGTCTTTGCCTAGGTGTTCATTGGCAAACTTTAGTCTTGCCTTGATGTTCTTTCTGGACAGCAAAGGTTTCCTCCTGGCACACCTCCCACGTAGATCAAATTTGTGCAGCCTCTTTCTAATGGTAGACTCGTGCACTTTGACATCAACAGTGGCAAGAGCTACCTGTAGGTCCCGTGATGACATTCTGGGGTTCTTAAAGACTTCTTTCAGCATCTTGCGGTCTGTTCTTGGGCTGAACTAGCTGGGGTGGCCTGGCCTGAATAAGTTGGAAGTTGTTTGGAATCTTCTCCACTTGCAGATGATCTTCCAGACAGTCGAATGATTGATTTCAAATTGTTTGGAGATCTTTTAAAATCCATTCCCAGACTCGTAGGCATCTATAACCTTCTTTCTGAAGGCCTCAGAGAGCTCTTTTGATCTAAGCATGGTGACGCCACACACTTCAACAACAAAGAGCAAACCAAACTAAATGTCTGAGGTTTAAATAAGACAGGTTCCTCCAAGATCCTCTCTAACGATGTTCTAATCATTTGCACCTGAGCTGGTGCACCTGATTCTAATTTTAGGTATTTGAAGTAGTGATAAATGTAGGGGTGTACTTACTTTTTCCACATGCGAAATTTGCATTTATGTTTATTTAAATTATACAATGGCCTACAAAATGTAAATGTTTCATGATATTTGTTATATTATATCACCTCTATCTGTCAATATTGTTGAAGTGAAGATCAAATAGCTGTATGTTGAAATATGTTGAAAAAGTCAAAACTTTACATGGTGTGTACTTACTTTTTCACATGACTGTAGCACTTTTCACATGGAAGTAAAATATCATAGCCTTCTATGAAGAATGGAAGATGTAAGAAAAAAAAAAAATTGCAATTGTGCAGCATACCTGAACGAGAATGACTGCACTGTGGTCACAACGTGCAACAAAATCCGGTAACAGGCCGATTAGGAAACGTGCATTTAAAGCACTTTTAAAAGATGAACAGCTCAATATTGGGATATTGGGAAACACACTTAATGCGCTATTAATAAATTCACTCGACACCTCTCATCCATGTCAGCCTCCGCCATGGTTATATCAGAACAAGCTGATTCGTCACACAGTCACAGAATGTTTAACCCCAATAATGGGGTCTTTCAAAAATTACATAATGCTATTTTTATTTGACATTGATTAGGTTTTTCGAGATCCCTCATCATGAGTGACACTCTACCCAAACAAAGTCAATGGAAATCTAATGCAACAAACCCGGGCAATATATAATCAGCAGAGGCCCACCAGAAAATTATGATGGCGGCCATATTATTTCAGCTGGTTGCCGAGGTGGATGGAGTGAAGCAACAAATGTTGGTGAGGTCTGGCAGTTGTCCGACCAATGGATGGACATTTAAAAAATCGACCCCCACAAGAACCACCACAACAACAACACCAACAACCATGCGGAGGGAGCTCTTGTAGACCTGCGACAAGTCGCAGGTAAAAATGCTCAATATCCACATGTCTTCATCCTTGTGCAAATAATACCCAGGAGCCTTATATTGTTTGATCATAGTTTTTTTGCAGGGTGAAACCTGAATGAACGGGTGAAACCCGAGTGAAACCTGTTCCATTATTGGGTCATCGAAACATGGTATCCTGAGAACATAAATCAGAGTTTCAATTGTCCTCTGATTCAGAAATGAGCAGTTTTGGGGAATTTTATGCAGATAAAAGAAAATTGGTTTACCCACATTTTAGCAATGTGTGGAATTTAGGATATAGTTGAGTTCATAGTGATACCTGAATTTAAAAATGCTGTCAATCAGAGGTGAAGTGGTGATCCTAGTGTGTCAGTATTGGGTTGGATCTTTTTCAGAATTGATGGAAAGCTAAGGATCATTGTTTCAGTCTTTGCAGCAATTTGTTTCAGAATATGCATGCACATGCATTTTGAAATGCTGCGACAGGAATTGGTATTTGTTATTACTTGGAAAAATCGAAGATTTTTCAAGTATATTGGTTGGTCTTGTGCGTTATTTTGTCTATCTGTCTGTCTGTCTGTCTGTCGAAATGTTTGTCTGTTTGTATGTCAGTCGCCTTCAGGTCACAATTTTCAACTGATCTTCACGAAACCTCACCAAATGATAGAGTTGGTCATAAGCAAAAAGCCTATTGTTTTGGGGGTCAAAAGGTCAATTGGTCAACATAGGCCAAAGGTCACCAACTTTGTCAAATTTCTAAATTCCTCAATTTTCATCCGATTGACTTGAGATTTTAAGAGGATTTGCATATATGGTCACTGAATTCCACCACTAAGTATTTTTGAGGTCAACATAGGTCAAAAGGTCAACATAGGCCAAAAGGTCAACATAGGTCAAATTTCTAAAATCCTCAATTTTTATCTGTTTAACTTGAAATTTGAAGAGGACTTGTATATCTGGTCACTGAATTCAACAAACAAGTATTTTTTTAGGTCAACATAGGCCATGTTTCTAATATCGTTAATTTTCATCCAATTAACTTGAAATTTGAAGAGGATTTGTATATCTGGTCACTGAATTCAACCCCAGCTATTTTTGAGGTCAACATAGGCCAAAAGGTCAACATAAGCCTGATTTCTAAAATCCTCAATTTTAATCCGATTGACTTGTAATTTTAAGGGAATTTGCATATCTGGACACTGAATTCGACCACCAATTCTTTTTGAAGTCATCATAGGCCAACAACTTATTTTAGGGATTTTGCAAGTATCTATGCATGATATATTTCTTGTTATTTGTTGAAATTCCACTAGGTTTAATGATTCAGACTGCGATTCTTATATGTTTTGTCCGTTAAAGTGTCGTGGATAAGTTTTAATAAAGTTTGGACTTTTTTTTCACCAGGAAACTTTGCATTTTGATGAATTATGAAGGAACACGTGCAGTCGAGCCGTAGGAATTCAGACTATTTACATTAACAGTCATGAACAAGTGGTATGATGTTGGTTCAAACCTGTCTACCAAATTTAAATAAATGATTTGATTATTAAGCAATTACACAATTAAATAATGTTTTTGGTTGAAAAATAAAATAAATAATTCAGCACTAACCCCTTTAATTACCATTCCTGAGACATCACTCCTGAGATACACTCTTCTCAAAAATCACCGGTTCCTAAGGCACTTTCACCAATAATTTTCACCAACCAATTTCTAACACTGTCATTTTGTACAATTTCCAAAGAACTGTATCAAAAAGTATCATTCTCCTTCAGAAACTTTTTGTATTTTTGTACTTTTTGTATCTGTGGAAGGGAGAGCGGGAGACAAAACATTGTCCATTTTCACATTTGGTTATTAACCCCATAAGTAATAATTTCCATAATTATCAATTACACAATATGCAAGAGATCACTCTTGCAGATTTTCTCTGCTTAAAATAGATAACATCCCTCCATTTCTAGCTCACCTGGAACATATTTCAGGTGAGGAATTAGCATCACGTGGTGTCAGTCAGGCAGTGAGTTAGGATGTAAACACTCAGATCTTCTTCTCCAAAACTACACACACTATTTAGATGAAACTTCACAATAACATGCATCACCCATGATGTACCAAAGTTTCTTCACGACATAAAAAAACAATTATGTATATATATATATATTGTATATATATATATATATATATATATATATATATATATATATATATATATATATATATACTAGCTTGCGTCGTCACTGAGGAACGGGCTTATTTTAGCTGAGGATAATGACTGTACCTGAGTTGCTGTGTTGTCATGATTTACACCAATCATAATACAAACAATTATTTTGCACAAATTTATTTGTGATATTACATTTTTATAGGGAATTTAGGTTGAAGATTGAGGTTGAATGTTTTTTGTTTTCAAGAAAGAACCCCTCAGCACATAAATAGGAGAGGGGTAGGTGCAGACTGCAAATTTGGGACGATTACACCTCACCACACATAAATTAAAACACCTCACCACCAAGTAATATAAAACACCTCACAGCCATAAAACACGTAATAAAAACACCTCACCACCATGAAATTAAAAACACCTCACCACCACAAAATTTAAAACACCTCACAGCCTTAAAACACGTAATAAAACACCTCACCACCACAAAATTGAAAACAACTCACAGCCACGTGATTAAAAACACCTCACAGCCATAAAACACGTAATAAAAACAACTCACCACCACAAAATTAAAAACACCTCACCACCACGAAATTAAAAACACCTCACAGCCATAAAACACATAATAAAAACACCTCACCACCACGAAATTAAAAACACCTCACCATGAACAAAATTAAAAACACCTCACAACCATAAAACACATAATAAAAACACCTCACCACCACGTAATTATAAATACCTCACCACCACGTGATTTAAAAACACCTCACCGCCACGTGATTTAAAAACACCTCACCAAAACAACTCACCACCACGAAATTAAAAACACCTCACCACCACGAAATTAAAAACACCTCACCACCACGAAATTAAAAACACCTCACCATGAACAAAATTAAAAACACCTCACAACCATAAAACACATAATAAAAACACCTCACCACCACGTAATTATAAATACCTCACCACCACGTGATTTAAAAACACCTCACCACCACGTGATTTTAAAACACCTCACCAAAACAACTCACCACCACGAAATTAAAAACACCTCACCACCACGAAATTAAAAACACCTCACAGCCATAAAACACATAATAAAAACACCTCACCACCACGTAATTATAAATACCTCACCACCACGTGATTTTAAAACACCTCACCAAAACAACTCACCACCACGAAATTAAAAACACCTCACCACCACGAAATTAAAAACACCTCACAGCCATAAAACACATAATAAAAACACCTCACCACAACGAAATTAAAAACACATCACCACGAACAAAATTAAAAACACCTCACAGCCATAAAACACATAATAAAAACACCTCACCACCACGTAATTATAAATACCTCACCACCACGTGATTTAAAAACACCTCACCACCACGTGATTTAAAAACACCTCACCACCACATAATTCAAAACACGTCACCACCACATAATTCAAAACACCTCACCACCACGTAATTCAAAATACCTCACCACCACGTAATTCAAAACACCTCACCACCACGTAATTGAAAACACCTCACCACCACCTAATTATAAATACCTCACCACCACATGATTTAAAAACACCTCACCACCACGTCATTTAAAAACACCTCACCACCACATAATTCAAAATATTTCACCACCACGTAATTCAAAACACCTCATCACCACGTATTTATAAATACCTCACCACCACATGATTTCAAAACACCTCATCACCACGTCATTTAAAAACACCTCACCACCACATAATTCAAAATACTTCACCACCACATGATTCAAAACCACCACCACGTTATTAAAAACACTTCACAACCACGGAAACAAAAGTTTGAGGGAGTCGTTAAGTGACAAAACAGACACTGCCCAGATGTGTAGATATCTATCTATAATTCCAGTAATCTCTGTTTGTTTGTACGTTTGTACGTTTGTTTGTCTGTGACCGCTGTTTCTCGACAACCACGGGTCCGATATACTTTTAACTTGCCAGGTATATTGCTGGGGACCCGAGGATGTGCCTTTTCAAGGTTTCATATTAATCGGACAATTACTTACCGAGCTATGTCCAAAAAACGATTCAACCAATCAGAGAGCAGCGAACTATCGCGTGTGCCGAACGTGGCGGACACACTCTGCCTCGGATGGCACATTTGAGAGCGTATTCATTTATTTCACGTTTGCAAACTATGTTGGCGTTAAACTATGTTTTAAAACTAATAAAAACGAATTTGCGATTCATTCGCTTTCCTGCGCGTTTGTGCACGCGATGGCGATTTCTTTACCAAACTCCGGAAGCCGTTCGCTTTGGACCAAACCATTTCATGTAAATAGAGGGGGGGGGGGATATAATTTTAGATATAGATATAGTACGGGCAATGCCCTAGTATAGATAAATGACTGTACCCAAGTTGCCGTTTTGTCATGGTTTACACCAATCATAATTCAAACAATTATTTTGCACAAATGTATTTTTAATATACGTGATATTACCTTTCATAAACAATTGAAGTTGAAATATTAAATTGAAAAAAAAAATTCCCCAAAAAATTCCCCCCCCCCCCCCCCCCCCCCACCCAAAAAAAAGAATTGGAATTTTTTTCAAAACAAATACCCTTGGGACATACCGACGGGGGAGGTAGGTGCATACCAGAAGTTTGGTACGATTTCACGAAAGTTGGAGAGAGTAGTTCAGTGACAACACAGGACAAGACAGACACTGCACAGATATATATATATATATATATATATATATATATATATATATATACAGACTTGGCATTTAATATGGAATATTTTTTTTTCTTGACTTGGGTTTACTTTCTGAACTCAGTATATCAATCTGGTGAGTTTCTTTTACCCTTCGGTGATGTCTTTGTTGAAAGAACCATGTCACTGATTGTCTTTCGCAGCAAGAAGTTAATAACAGGATTATATCACAGGTGGCGAGACAAAATGTAAGGACAGGTACATTTGACGATTGGCTTCACAATCGGGTATATAAGGGTTGTTGCGTTCTGTATTAGTGGAAATCAACTTCTGCACATCTACAAAAGTTATTGCCGCTTCCTCTGGAGATGGTCAGTGAACTTGTCAATGCTGTTTGTCATGGAGTGGTGGCTTTACGAAATTCTGGCATGAAACAGCGTGCTATTGCTGGGCAGTATGGCATCACTCAAGGTCAGGTGTCAAAGATCCTGAAACGAAATGCTCAGAGGGGTGTCCATACTCCAATACCGAGGCCAGGACTTCCACACAGAACCACAAGGAGAGATGATCGCCAGCTTCACCGGTTAGTCTGCAATGGCCGTACCAAGTCAGCTAATCGGCTTAGGGCTGAGTGGCAGCAACTGACAAATGTGCCTGTATCCAGAAGGCTAGTCAACCAACGACTGGTTCAAGCAGGCTATCGTGCCAGGTGTCCCCTGAGAAAGCCACGCCTGACCAGACAACACAGCCAGCGCCGATTGCAGTGGGCCAGAGAGCACCGTCAATGGCAGCCAGGACACTGGAATCACGTGACCTTCAGTGAAGAGTCTAGATTTCTGGTCTATCGTCAAGATGGCCACGTCCGAGTGCGCAGACAAGTGCACGAAGCCCACAACGAAGATTGTATAGTGCCAAGGGTCCAGGCTGGAGGTGGTGGGGTGACCGTTTGGGCTGCTTTTCATGCAGGGGGCAAAACTGACCTGGTTGTTCTGAATGGAAACCTGAACCAGTTCAAGTACAGGGTCATTCTGGAAGAAACATTGCTTCCATTTGCTTGTGCAGCCTTTCGAGGAAACTTTGTCTTCCAAGATGACAATGCACGGCCTCATCGTGCTCACATGATCCAACACTTTCTTGCTGACCGTGGTGTAGAGCATATGGAGTGGTCTGCCATGTCCCCGGATATGAATCCAATGGAGAACTTGTGGGCAGAATTAATGCGTCAAATCGACAACTTGGACCAGCAGCCGACCTCTGTGCGTGAATTGCAGCAGACTATTGTCACTGCATGGCAAGCGATTCCTGTCCAAACCTTGGCAAATCTCGTGAACAGCATGCCTCGACGTGTACGTGCTCTCCTGAATGCTTGTGGGGGTTACACGAAGTACTGAACTGTAATTTTACTGTCCGTAATCCCAGTCATAATTTAGCTTTTGTTTTTGTTGAATTTTTTTTGGCTAATGTGCAAAAGAGATACTTCTGGAAAACGTACAGAAGTTTAACACAGTACTGTCCATGAATTGAGTTCGATATCAGTTTACATCACTTTCAAGGATCAATTTATTTGTTTCGAAATGTCAAATGTGGTTTTTGTTTCTCTTAAAGGTCACAATAACAAAATCTAGAATAATTTCAACATAATTCCAATGAACTTTTGGTTCTAAGTCATAGTAAGTCAGTCAGTAAGTTCACCCCCACAAAAAAAATATTCCATATTAAATGCCAAGTCTGTATATAGATATATATTGTATACAAAGTCGAGGCTCGTGTAAGAGCTAAGCTTACACATGAAACACATAAAAACAGAAACAGAAACACACATGGAACATCCTAAAGAGAGTGGGAGACAAAAGGGGGAGAGAGAGGAAAGCACAACAACAGTAATGAACCGTGACATCGGGAGATCTGATCTGTGGAAGGGAGGACTCGTGCGGGGTGCATGGAATTAAACAAATGGACACTACTGGGACTTTCAGGAAAGAAAACAGAATTGGAAAAAGGTGGATTTGGGGTGTATTAATGGGTGTCGAAAAGATCAAGGTTTTGTATGGGAGAAGATAAAATATGGTGGTGAACAGATGTTTTCAAGACCTGGAGGGAGGAGTGGGATTGAAGAGAGTGTGGGAATTTGTTCCACAGGCGGGAGAAAAGAGGCTTGAAAGAGTGATGGTGACTAGAGAGCCTTGATTTTGGCAGTTTCACCACAAGAGGGTTTCTGGCAGATATTGTGCATCCTGAAGGAATATTTGGGGGACAGAGCACAGACAGATCTGGAGGAGCAAGGCCAGAGAGGAGTCGGTAGAAGACAGAAAGACCACCAACGTGCCTGCTGTGAGAGAATGAAAGGCCCTCAGAATCAGTTTCAGCCACGACTTTGACCTGTTGACTTCAAAAACAATAAGCTTCCAGCTTTTGCTAGCTCTATCAGTTGGCTACGTTTCCTGAAGATTGGTTTGGAGTTGCGACCTTTCGGTGTCTGACAGACATATACAGACAAACATACTCAGGGAAAACTTGTGAAACTTCGATTTTGCAAGTAACAAACAAACAGGCCCAAATGCAATACCCTCTCTTTTGAGGGTAAGAAATCAATATGATATGGTCGCCAATTATTAACAATTCAATAATATTATGCCATGTCCCATAGTATACCCATCTGTGTCTCATTGAGCATGTACGATTGGCCCAAATATTTCATGAACCAACTGCAGCTGGTGCGGGAGAGATTTGGAATTTGTCTTGGGTGAAATGCAATAACTCATGTACCATTTGTCAAAAGTCACATTGGGACAAACATCCCCCAGCAATCAATGATATGTGAATGGTCTCCAGCTTCACATTCAATCCTATAGACAGCGTCCTTTTGTCTAACACCCTGTCTAAACTACATGGTATTCATAGAATACTTATCCTGTGCAGTCAACTTGGTGCGAGCCAACTCTTCTGTTTTTGAATGTTTTTTTCTTTCCTTGATAAAATATGGCTGCCAGACCACGTCTGCGATGACATAATTTTATTCTGTAATATAATTGGTGCATACATCACGCTCAATACATTTCAAACTGATCAGACTAAGCATTGTCCCTGTCGAATTATGACATCATAATTATGGCACCAATTATGTCATCGTTAACAACACTTATTCCCCATGCGGAATTCTTTACAACTAGGGCATTGCCCGTACTATATCTATATCTAAAATTATATCCCCCCCCTCTATTTACATGAAATGGTTTGGTCCAAAGCGAACGGCTTGCGAGTACGGTGACAATCCCCCCCCTCTATTTACATGCAATGGTTTGGTCCAAAGCGAACGGCTTCCGGAGTTTGGTAAAGAAATCGCCATCGCGTGCACAAACGCGCAGGAAAGCGAATGAATCGCAAATTCGGTTTTATTAGTTTTAAAACATAGTTTAACGCCAACATAGTTTGCAAACGTGAAATAAATGAATACGCTCTCAAATGTGCCATCCGAGGCAGAGTGTGTCCTCCACGTTCGGCACACGCGATCGTTCGCTGCTCTCTGATTGGTTGAATCGTTTTTTGGACATAGCTCGGTAAGTAATTGTCCGATTAATATCAAACCTTGAAAAGGCACATCCTCGGGTCCCCAGCAATATACCTGGCAAGTTAAAAGTATATCGGACCCGTGGTTGTCGAGAAACAGCGGTCACAGACAAACAGACGTACAAACGTACAGACGTACAAACGTACAGAGATTACTGGAATTATAGATAGATGAGCCATGGTTCAATTCTTTTTCAATGGAGCGGTTTCGGAGATATAGAGGTGCAACGTTTTTTGGTTTTTCCAAGATAGCGCCTGTAACATGTGACCTATGACGTCATAATTATATTTAAAATATTCTACAAGAGGGGCCGTTCATATGGTAAAAATTTAGTGTCCATCGGATTAACAGTTGCAAAGTTAAAAAAAAAATTCCTGCTGATCAGATCAAGCATTGTACTTGTCGAATTATGATGTCATAATGAAGGCACCGATGACATCATCATCAATATATCTTATTCCCCATGAGGAGTACTTGACAATGAACCTTGTTTCAAATTTTTCCATTGAGCGATTTGGGAAATATAGAAGTGTAACTTTTTTCCAAGATGGCATCCACATGACCTATGATGTGATAGTTATGAATTAAAACTTCTACAGGCAGAGGCGCTCCTATCTTAAAAATTTATGCAATGGGACCAACGGTTGCCGAGAAAATGAATTTTAAAAATGCAGACACGCCACATGCAATCACGCACTTACGTATTCAACCGAATGCCTGCCTAACCCTGCTTTTATCTTTGTGAACGTTGGGTAAAAATACCAGGATAACAACAACAACAACATGCATTTTAAGGCCATTTTCCCTGCTAGAGCGGGGTTAGCCTTGCGGTCCCCATGACAATCTTCTCCATTTTGCCTTATTTTCTGCATCTCTCCTTGTTAACCCCCTTGCCCGCATTTCTTCTTCCACCATCTTTAGCCAAGTCTTTCTCGGTCTTCCCTGTCTTCTACTTCCTTCTACATTCATTTCCATCACTCTTCTCAACCAGTCACTTTCATCCTTCCTCAACACATGACCAAACAATCTCAACCTGTTCCTCTTCACAGCATCAATCACAGGCTCTATTCCCATCATCTTTCGCAATTCATCATTTGTCTTCCTCTCTCTCAACGATACTCCGCACATCCGTCGAACCATTCGCATTTCCACCCTTTCCAACCTTCGTTGTTGCTCTACGTTCATTACCCATGTCTCGCTCCCATAAATCATAACACTTCTCACACATGCAGCATACACCTTTCCCTTCAGCTTCAACGACACTCCCCTCATCATCAGCATGCCACACAATTCCCGAAACTTCTTCCATGCACATCTCACCCGAGCAACCGTTGCCGAGTCTGATCCACCTTCTCCATTCAGCATGTCTCCGAGGTAACAAAATGTTTTCACACCTTCCAGCTTCACGCCGTCTCCAAGATACAACTCAACATTTCCTCCATCTGCAGCTCCCTCTGTGCACACCTTACATTTGAATGTAGCTGCCACACTGGTTAATGACCCTCTCAGACCACTACATTTTTGATGAACCCACTCAGCGCACATTGTACACTAAATGGAGTTCACTCCGACACCCTTCCTACACACAGCACAGGGCCACTTCCCAGTTCTTTCCACCTCACCACATGCTTTACCACTTGCCATCACCTTCGTCTTTCCGATATGCACCTTCAGACCTTTTGTCTCCATACATTCCTTCCACGTGTTCATCTTTTCCTTCAGTCCATCCATACTTTCTGCAATCAACACCAGATCATCTGCATACAACAACTCCCACCGTAAACCCTCCTTTACGTTCTGAGCCAGCACCTCCATCACAGCTACAAATAGTAGTGGACTTAGTACCGACCCCTGATGCACTCCCACCTTCACCTCAAACTCACCACTGTTCCCGTCCTTTGTCCTTACAGCTGTGCGCGCTCTTTTGTACATTGCCATCACTACTCTGATCAACCATTCCTCCACTCCTAACTTCCTCAATGCCCACGTCAATACTTTGCGTGGAACCCGATCGAATGCTTTCTCCAGATCAACAAACCCAAGAAACAACTTCTTCCTCTTCTCCATGTACTTCTCCTGCAACTGCCTCACAATAAAGAGCGCGTCTGTCGTTCCTCTTCCTGGTATGAATCCAAACTGCATTTCGTCGATCTTCACTTTCTTCCTTATCCTCCTCTCCAACACCCTTTCCAATACCTTCATTCCATGCTCCAATAACTTTATCGCTCGGTACGAGCCACACTCCAGAGGGTGACCTTTTCCCTTGTATAGAGGGACGAGGGTACTCAGTTCCCAATCCACTGGAATGCGGCCTTCTTTCACCACCAGATTACAGATCTGTCATTCTCTTCACACCCCAACTTCCTGCTGCCTTCAACATATCTCCCACAACTCCCGTCGGCCCTCCCGCTTTTCTACCCTTCATTGCTTTTATCGCATCCTCAACTTCCTTCTCAGTTATCTTCTCTGCCGGTCCTAAAACTGGGTTACTCTCTATGTTGCCATCCCATTCATTCTCTGTATTCAACAGCATTTCCATATATCTTTTCCATCTTCCTTTAATTCCATCTGTGTCGACAACGATTTGTCCCACTTCATCCTTCAAGCAACTCACCCCCATCACATCACACCTCTCTTTCGCTATCTGCTTTGCAATCCTGAATACTGCTTTCTGACCCTCTTCCGAATCCAAGCGTTCTCCGAACATTTTCCTACATGCCTCCTGCGCCTTTGCTACCTCTTTCTTTGCAGCCTTCCTGGCTGCCTTATAACTTTCATGCTCTGCTGTTTCTGCTCCCGTACCCTTCGCCTTCTGCCACTCCTTGAACTTCTTCCTCTTCTCGTCAAGCCTCTTTCCAACTTCATCATCCCACCACCATGTTTCCGAGTGCCTCGGTGGTCCTTTTGTCCATCCACATACCTCACCAACGGCTCCCAACAGACTAGCTTTCATTGACAGCCAACCACTTTCATGCTCAACCACATCATCCTCGACCCTACTCAGCCTCTCTTTTAATGCCTCCCTTACTGTCACCTCTTTCAACCTCCACACCTTCATTCTCGGTTGGTACTTCACCCACCGAGCTCTCCTCGCACCTTTCACCCTTATGTCGCAGACAACCAAGTGGTGCTGTGAAACAGCCTCCTCCCCCGGGATCACCTTTGTGTCCCGGAGGTGCCCCCTATCTCGCCTACGCACCATCAGGTAGTCAACGGTTGTCGTCGACCCACCTGACGTGTATGTAACAAGCTTATTATCCTCTTTCTGGAACTGTGTATTACAAATCAACAAATCAGCTCCATCAGCAAACTCCAAAATCCTTTCACCTTCTCCATTTCTCACACCATATCCGTAACCGCCATGAACTCCGTCAAAACCATCCATACTCCTTCCCACATGTCCATTTAGGTCTCCTCCTACCACAACAACTTCCTAATCTTTCACGTTTTCCATCAGTTTCTCTATCGCACACCAGAACTTGTCCTTCTCTTCATCGCTTCGACCAACCTGCGGAGCATATCCCGAGATGACGTTCACCAAGAGCTTTCCAATCATCATTTTCACCATCATCAACCTATCACTCACTCTCGTCACACTCACCACACTGTCTACAAACTCCTCAGAAAACAGGACACCCACACCATTCACGCCCTCCAGGCACCCTTGCCACACAAACTTGTATTTCTGTCCCTGCCTTCCCTTCACCATTCTCACACAACTTCCCTTCCATCTCGTCTCTTGCACACAACATATGTCCACTCTTCTTCTGACCAATACTTCCACCACTTCTCCTGATTTCCCTGTCATTGTTCCCTACATTCCATGTCCCAAACCTCAGAAACCGATCTCCACTTCGGGCTGTACCCTGCCCACATGTAGTTGTAATTGTCATGGTTCTCTTTTTGAGGCAATGTTTTATGGCCGGATGCCCTTCCTTACGCCAACCCTCTTAGTCGCCTCTTACGACACGCAGGGATACGGCGTACCTATTCTTATCCAGGGTACACACTGGGACAAAAAATACCAGGATGTCAGTTTGTAATCCGCTGGAGAATCAAACCCAAACTAAGCAGATTACAAACGAGTGTGCGACCTTTGCATTATTCTGCTGGATGAGCAATTCAAAAATATTATTATTTTCTTTTTCCAAACAAGCTGAAAATGTCAAATATTATACGTGTAAATGATCTTTCCGAAATTGAAATATACACCTTCATAATAATGCATCATTAATTCTGATACATCCTCCATCACGTAACATAGCACAATGTTTTGTTTACACAGTCCTGTGCCCCAGGTCTCATGGAGGAGAGTGCAAGGTGAAATGCCAGCCACGGCTCAGGTTTTGGCATATGGAGCAGTCATTTTTTTTCCTATAGTGCAGCAAAGTGATGAGGGCGTGTACGAATGTGAAGCACAAAATCCTCTGGGAAACGTTGTTGCTCAGAGTCATTTAATCATTCATGGTATGTCCAAATCGGCTGAAAGTTACTTCTTTATCAAAAAATACCAACGTGGCCATTCTATGTAAGCAATATGCTATTTCAATGGAACTCTGCTGTTAATGATAAAAAACTGTAATGTCATGCTGTAAATTTTATGGTGCTTACTTCATTGCATTCTGATGATGTTGGTCTATTTCTGACAGCTTAAGATGAGATATCTGAAGGTCACCACTTCTCCATCAATATTTAATCAAATCCAAATTGTTGAAGTGTTGAAGGCTTCTTAATCAAATGAGTTGATGCTTTTATGTTCAGTTTTTACTGACTTGGCATAGATGCTGCAAATACACTCTGTCATGATCATAAAGCAGCAGTGTGTGTGTGTGTGTTCGTGTGAATGATCTAGAGGCCCTCGTGTGGACGAAAGAATTAAGTGACATGGAGCTTGACATTGGTGATGAGCTGCACTGGGCTTGTAAAGCTTCAGGGAACCCACCACCATCACACAGCTGGTTGAAGAATGGAGAGAGTCTCATTTCTATGGTATCCCAGTGTGATATGACAGTGTTGCACACCCCAGTGTAATATCTTCTGCAGGAAGTCAGATTTGTTAGACCCAGTTGTTGTACACATTATTTCTGTGGCTTGACACATTTCAGAACCAGGGAAGCATGAGATAACCCAGCTGACAAAGTGTGGTGCATGCCAAATGTCAAACATGATATAACTTGTCGTCCCTTTTGAGAAATGTGTTTGCCGCATCAGTGCGCAGTGGGCTTTACATCTCAATACCGTGGATTTAGTCTTGAATCAAATTGTAATTTGCTTTAATAAGTGATGCTTCAAATTGATGTGATCCATGCGAGGCTGTTAGACAAGAGGTGAAATGTAAATCTGCAGCAATAGAGTATTGATATGTAGTTGAGGATAATATGTCAGAAAAGTGTATGCAAATGCCTTTCGATGGGAAAAACTAATATAATAGAGAACAAGAAAGAGCAGAATAGAGAACAATTGCAGACCCTCGCCAGGACGTGTTTTAGTGGATTTTAAGCGCGTTTGTGTTAAAACAAGTATGGCGGCCGAATCACGTGACAGATGACGCCATCGTTGTTTTTTTTCCTTCACCAATTTATCCCTAGATGACGCTGAAGAAATTTCATCTTGATCGGATGAAGTTTTGTATTGTCGAATTATGACGTCATAATGGAGGCACCTATGACATCATCATTAAATATGTTATTCCCTATGGAGAGATATTTACAATGACCCATGTCTCAATTTCTTCCATGCAGCACTTTTGGAGATAGAGGTGCAAAGGTTTTCAGTTTTTCCAAGATGGCGCCCATACTACGTGACCTGTGACGTCATAATTATCATTTAAAAAATTACAGGAGATGCACATATGGTGAAAATTTCCTGTCAATCGGACCAACTTTTGCAGAAAAAATCATATTTATTCTGTGCGGACAGACAGACAAACATACAGACTCAAATGCAATACCCTCTCCTCAAGCGAGGGCAATAAATCTTAATAAAAGGTCAATATAATAAAGTGATAAAGAGGTATTTTGACTAAATGACGCTGTTTTACATTGCTCATATTTTATGATCTGTGAATGGTTTGCATGTGAAACACAAATGAAGTGATTTGTGGTTTATTGCCTCGCACATTGGGGTAATTTCCAAATAACTTATTTATTGACCTATTTTCCTGTCAGGCTGAATATATCTGTGTAGACACCTCTACAGGAAAGTCACTGAGAAAATGTATTTGTGCCTTAGCTTCTTTTTTTATACAAAGTCAAGGTCATGGAAGAGGGCTGACAAGATGACCTAGATGTATGCACTCTCGCCTCTAAGCTGTCTAGCCTGGGTTCGAATCCCGAACAAGCTATAAACTGTCAGTTTGGTGTTTCACAGGCAGGGCGATTCATCAATGTGTGTGCCGTCCCTCGGATGGACGTTAAACTGGGAGTCCCATATGTCATCATGGGTTGGTGGACGTTAAACATCCCATGGTGTCCTTCACAAAGTGTAGGTGAGTATCGCCGGCACCATGGCCAAATTCCAAATTCCTGCCATAACTAGGCGAATGTCAGGCCTGGACAGGCCGGTTCGTGAAAGACTTGGGCCAAGCTTTCCCCGGCCGACCCCACAAGGTGGGATAATAGTGGCAGTTAAAGAACATCAAGTCATGGAAGAGCTAGTACACTGAATGGATCAGGATGTAACAGCAAAAAAGAACATTAGAGAGAGGGGAGAAACACCAACATTGGGGTTGAAGGACAAAATAGGAGACTAATGGAAGAATGGAACAAACAAGGAGTGTGAGGAGTATGCATGGGGTGGACAAGATTGATACAGAAAAAAAAACAACTCAGGAAGAAAAAACTGGAATTTGGAAGGTCTCTGTTTATGAAAATGTACTTATTAGATCATATGACGTTGACAACCAGTCATTTTATCATCTTCAGATGCGTAGGGCTTTCGAGGCAGTTTCTTGGTTATTGGGCACAATCTTGGACATGTCGCTACTCCAACGCAGGATAATCTAATGGCTCATTCGTCCCAGTGAGCCGGTGCTCATTTTGCCGACCTCGGAAGGATGACAGGCTGAGTCAACCCAACTGGTGTTAATTCAACTATTGACTGGGATTCGAATTCAGTACCTTGCAGATCTTAACCCAGCCACCTTAACCGTTAAGCCAACACCAAGCTGTTAGATCATATAGTCAGAACCATATTTTGCAGAAAATTATTTCAATGGACATTATTTAGTATCACTGTTTTTCACTTTTCTTACAATGAAAGCTCTTATCCTTTAATATATCCAAGTTTTTTTTTGGAGGAAGGAGGGACAGGAGGGTGGGGGTTATTGCAGTGCATTAAGAATGTAAGATAACACAAGATATAATGAAGCATCTAAAAATAGAAACAGCAATCTCATCTCAACTTGTAAGAAAAATTCTAAAATTGCCTTTCCAAGAATAAAACTTTCTGTCGACACTATTGTGAACACACATCCAGATATTGAAAAGGAGGGTTTCACACCTAACTCTCATTAAAATCAAAACACCAGGAGGCGTCTCTCACTGATGTCCTTGAGAAGGAGAATTGTAGTTGAACAATTAAATAAGACAATTGTAAGAATAATTTCAGCTACAGAATCTATTCATTGGCATATTTATATCCCAGCTGTTTTTGCTCAAATTTTTGAGTTGATATTTTTGCTTACTTGTAATTTTAAGTAAAATCCTGGAATTGTTGGTAAATATGAACATAAACTAAGACAAGATGAAGTACTGTATTCCCTTTTCTCAAAAAACAAAACAAAAAAACAACCGTCAGGATGACTGCCCTATGTAAATACTCGGATCTTCTTCTCCAAAACATCATACATCATTGGTACATCATGGGTAGGTATTTACTTTCTTCTCCGAAACTACACACACAATTTCGATGAAACTTCACCACAACCTTCATGACCGATGACGGACTAAAGTTTTTTCACGGCATTGACAAAAATCATGGTCTATGGGGGTCTTAGAAGGAGAATATTGATCCATCCCCCCCCCCCCCCCCAAAAAAGTGCTTTCTTCTCTGAAACTAAACACACGAATTTTGTTGAAATTTGACCCATGATGTACTAAAGTATGTTCACGGCATTAAGAAAAATCAGGGGGTTTTCCCCCCAAAATAGGTATTTACTTTATTCTCCACTAGGGCATTGCCCGTACGTGGGTGCCCGTTCCTTGCCAATGCCCGTACTATATATATATCTAAAATTATATCCCCCCCCCTCTATTTACATGAAATGGTTTGGGCCATTCGCAACGACCACAGAACCCCCCCCTCTATTTACATGCAATGGTTTGGTCCAAAGCGAACGGTTTGGTCCATTCGATGTGATTCGATGATTCGATGTGAATGGTTTGGTCCATTCGCAACGACCACAGAACCCCCCCCTCTATTTACATGAATGGTTTGGTCCATTCGCAAAGCCAAAGCGAACGACCACAGAACCCCCCCCCCCCCTCTATTTACATGAATGGTTTGGTCCATTCGCAACGGCAAAGCGAACGGCGAACGGCTAAATCGCCATAGCTCGGTAAGTACTTGTCCGATTAATTTCAAACCTTGAAAAGGCACATCCTCGGGTCCCCAGCAATATACCTGGCAAGTTTCAAGTATATCGGACCGGTAGTTGTCGAGAAACAGCGGTCACAGACAAACGTACAGACGTACAGACGTACAGAGATTACTGGAATTATAGATAGACTAGGGCATGCCCGTACTATATATATGCCCGTACTATATATCTATCTAAAATTATATCCCCCCCCCTCTATTTACATGAAATGGTTTGGTCCATTCGCAACGCCAAAGCGAACGGCGAACGGCTTGCGAGTACAGTGACAATCCCCCCCCTCTATTTACATGAAATGGTTTCGTCCATTCGCAACGACCACAGAACCCCCCCCTCTATTTACATGGAATGGTTTGGTCCATTCGCAACGCCGGCACACGCGATCGTTCGCTGCTCTCTGATTGGTTGAATCGTTTTTTGGACATAGCTCGGTAAGTAATTGTCCGATTAATATGAAACCTTGAAAAGGCACATCCTCGGGTCCCCAGCAATATACCTGGCAAGTTAAAAGTATATCGGACCCGTGGTTGTCGAGAAACAGCGGTCACAGACAAACAAACGTACAGACGTACAGACGTACAGACAGAGATTACTGGAATTATAGATAGATTACATATTTTGTGGGACATCCACACCTTTGAGTGGTTTCTTGTTTCTGCCAGGTGAGCCCAGCGGCATTGCCCATATTTTAAATTTCAGTACTGCTCTGCCATATAGACTGTATCCTAGCTTCACGCATCAACTGGATCTTGTGTAATCCAAAGGTCTAAGTTCATTGGCATCTTCCACAAAGAAGCAGAAACACATGGCCTGCTGCTCTCTCATCACAAACAAGTTGGTGGCCTCTCTATTTTCTACCACCTCTCCTCATGTGTTGATCTATTTGTTCTTTACTCCCTCCATCACTCACTCCATCTCTCCAGATCCCACACATTACTCCAGGGAGTCTGTCCTTGTGAAGCTCTCAATTCCTAAGCATGCTGCTCTCCTCCATCACTCTCCCCTTTAGGTTTGGAAGTTAGAAAACACCACCATTTCAGCTCAGCCTCCATCCCTACCTATTTGTAGCTTCTACCCCCACGAAGTCACCCAATTTACATGTAGTTTACAATGCTTCCTTATCTCTCTCGCTCCTTTTCCTTTTTAGCCATCTATATTACTGGTTTCATCCAACCATTGCCCCCACTGCCCCACTCTTAATGTGGCACACAACCTTTTTCACCTCTCTTTCCTGAGCTAATATTTTGTACACAAAAATAATACAATGTGGTATTTTTATTGTTGGAGTGAAATACTATTATTTTTTAAAACCCCCGAACTCCAAGTTTAACATCACTAAACGGTGAAATAGTTCTTCAGTTGTAGCTTTCTTCATCTTACTTATCTCTTAGTACAATTGCCTTCCACTAGGTGGTGTGTAAAACCACCTTCCTGGTGGTTTCGTAAAAGGAATAAATGGATAATTGATTGTAAAAATGGCGTCATGAAGTCTCTCATTTGAGGAAAGAGTAAACGTAATCATTTTTTGAGTAATTTCACCTGCAGAATGTGTTAATTATCACAGGTAGTCATTTTGAACATATGTTCAGCTGTTCAATGACACCGACGATATCTCCTACTTCTTGGATAATTTTCTTGGAATAGGCAGAAATTATTTGGTAATTCCAAGCTGATGATCCCAGAAGGAAGTACAATAGTTATCCTTGTCTGTCACTTATTTAGCTCGTTCCCCCATGCAGCCAGCAACGAGCCATGTGTGTGTGTCTGTGTGTGTCTGTGTGTGCCTGTATGTGTCTGTGTGTGTCTGCATGTGTGTCTGTGTGTGCCTGTGTGTGTCTGTATGTGTCTGTGTGTATCTGTGTGTGTCTATGTGTCTGTGTGTGTCTGCATGTGTGTCTGTGTTCTCTTGGACTGTGTGTGTCTGTATGTGTGTGTGTGTGTGTATGTGTGTGTGTGTGTCTGTGTGTGTGTGTCTGCGTGTGTCTGTATGTGTCTGTGTGTGTCTACATGTGTGTCTGCGTTCTTTTGGTCTGTGTGTGTCTGTATGTGTGTGTGTCTGTGTGGGTCTGTGTGTGTCTGTATGTGTGTGTGTCTGTGTGGGTCTGTCTGTGTGTGTGTGTGTCAGTGTATTAGTGTGTTAGACCAGGCCGTAACATTTTGTTTTTACCATTTTAGCTTTTGTCATGAAAGTTTCAACAAACCATATATTTTTATAAGAATATGGAGAAGCCAAATAATAATTCGGTCAAAATGGCAAAGGGCAAAGTCACAAGCTGTTTTTTTTTCTAAGTCAAACTGTTTTCCAATGACAAATGCTCAGGTTTGTTATTTCGGCTGCAAATGGCCCTAAATATACACACACAATATGTACACTACATCTTAATCACCTGGAGAGGAATGGCTATATATGCCTGGACTCAGCTATTAGTCAGGTTCACTATATTTTTTTCGTTAAAATTTTTTGGAGATGAGCAAAACTATACATTTTTGGAATATTCATAGCATGAGGAATCCAAAAATTAATGTTGGCATTTGCATAGACACCTTTGTGAAAATGACACTCAGGACAGTGATGAAGATGTGTAAAAGCATATTCCTGAACGGTATAAACCTAGTAGATCCTGTGTATAGGACTTGTAGTTAAATCCGATACTAACAAGGCTGCTTTCTTGCTTTATTAACCCATACCTATAACTTCAAAGGACTTGCAATATCATGTATTATGTAATACAGTTATATCACAAATATAAAGACAATGGTTTTCAATTACCTTTGTTTGTTGCTTTTCTATAATCCTGAGCACTATGTTGAGGCTTTTATTGGATTCCTTGACCCAGAAAACGTAGGATTAGCATATTTAATTAAGTTTCTAGGTTGACTAGAAGCCGAGATAGCACAAAATATATATTTTATGGCGGCCATTTTGAAAATCCAAAATGGCGGCCATGCAGGTGTCTGTGCAAATGCCATCATTGGTTTTCGGATTCTCCATGCTCTGAAGATTCCAAAAATGCACAGGTTTGCTATTCTCCCAAAATTTTGAACGAAATTATATTTGTTAACATAGTGAACCTGACTATATTAGATGTATAATGTCATTTGGTCATGATCTTTACACCAGAGTGCAGTATTAATAATGTAAAATATGATTTTATACTTGTGACTATTTTCTAAGCTTACAGAGAAAATGAGTGCTTGATTTACTGAGTTTCCAAACTTAATCCCGAGAGAAGCACAGAATTATTGAGGTGGTTACAAACAGCTTCAGTTATTAAAGTAAAGCTGTGCCTATATTTCTAATAATCAATTTCATTTGGAAATACAGCATACGGTTGAATGACCTTACTGTTTGTTCACTCTGGGTACAAAGTTATATGATCCACAACAGCAAATTTTCACTTGCCCACTTTAAATAAATTAACTCTTTTGTTTGCAGGACAATCGTCATCTGGGACCCCAAGGAGAATTGCTTATCTTGTCTGTGAAGCTCTCTGATTCTGGGATGTACCAGTGCCTAACAAGAAATGACAATGGGTCTTTGAGTTCCTCTGCTGAGCTGCGAGTGCGCAGTGAGTGGCGTACTATTACATTGGACGATGATGCCGTTTCTTTGCTCTCGTAATATTCAGGATCAATGGAAGCCCAAAATGCAAAGGTTTTTTTTTTTTCTGGTGACTATTATGCAAGTTACATTCCTGCTAATTGCATGCAACATATGGTAAACTAAATAAAGGCAGAATTTGTTGGATTGGTAAATAACTTAAATGGTATTGTTTGTGAATTTGTCATGTTACAACAAGATACGTTTCAAAATTTTCATTACCTTTATGTTGACTAACCTCAATGATATATAGATTGGGAACTTGCAATGATACAAGAAGATATGTTTCAAAATTAAGAACGCTTTCATTCCAGGTTTCATAAAAGCAGAAAGGGAACATTTTATTCGATTTATAGGAATGTTATAGAAATTTATTAAGAAAAAGTATCAGGCATTTTAGGCATTTAGGGAAACTGGAAAAGTAACAGAAGAGGACAATTAAATGATATTATTAAAGGTTTTTTCTCAGTGAAAAATAGGTGGTGTTAGATACAGTCCTTAAGTATTTTAAAGTACCTACTCAGGTTTATATAAGTAGTAAAGTTTATATTAGTGTAAGTTATGAAAAGTAAATTGCAGGAATTTTTGTGCTCATGAGGAAAGCTTTGCAAATTTACTGAGACATTAATTTGATTCAATTTCTATCAAAAAAGGAAAGAAGACATATGAGATGCATGATATACTTCACTATAAGTGTTGTATGATAAACGAGCTATTAGTGGGAGCACAATTGACTTGTTAAGTTTGAGTTTCATCCCTGAAGGGATCAGACGTAGTTATGCCAATGTGGTTGAATGCCAGCAGTGGGCGCTATATCTCCGCATATTATTCTTGGATGGGAGGGAACTGTTGGATGCATTTGGTGTCACATTTTAAAACGCTAACTCTCGAGGTGTAAGCACTGTGACCAGATGTCCCATATTTTATTGGATCATCCCATTTTTATTTCAGTTCCATTTCATGCCTTTCCAGGATGCCATTTGTCCTGTATTCTCAGTTGTATACAACAACAACAACAACAACAACAACATGCATTTTAAGGCCATTTTCCCTGCTAGAGCAGGGGTTAGCCTTGCGGTCCCCATGACAATCTTCTCCATTTTGCCCTATTTTCTGCATCTCCCCTTGCCCGCATTTCTTCTTCCACCATCTTTAGCAAGTCTTTCTCGGTCTTCCCCGTCCTCTACTTCCTTCTACATTCATTTCCATCACTCTTCTCAACCAGTCATTTTCATCCTTCCTCAACACATGACCAAACCATCTCAACCTGTTCCTCTTCACAGCATCAATCACAGGCTCTATTCCCATCATCTTTCGCAATTCATCATTTGTCTTCCTCTCTCTCAACGATACTCCGCACATCCACCGAACCATTCGCATTTCCACCCTTTCCAGCCTTCGTTGCTGCTCTACGTTCATTACCCATGTCTCGCTCCCATAAATCATAACACTTCTCACACATGCAGCATACACCTTTCCCTTCAGCTTCAACGACACTCCCTCCTCATCAGCACGCCACTCAGTTCCCGAAACTTCTTCCATGCACATCTCACTCGAGCAACCGTTGCCGAGTCTGATCCACCTTCTCCATTCAGCATGTCTCCGAGGTAGCAAAATGTTTTCACACCTTCCATGTATTTTCAGTTTTATGACTTGCTTATTTTGGTTACGATGCCAATTACCATGATGCGGCTGGCCTGTACATACGCATTGTGACTTCAACATATTCTTAAGCCATTTTGGGCATATTTAAATACTTAAACCCTCATCACTTAATGGGGCCTCACACCTTTACCCCCACAAGGGGTGCTGCCTCTTCACCTCGTAAGGGGGCTTACAGCAGCCCCGTTGTTCCATACATGAGTATATTTTTTCACGAGAGATTGTCAACCTGTATAAGGAGTACGACGGTTTATATTTTTAGATATTATTACAACAAATAAGCAAGTGGAAACACATGTGGAAACGTACACGCTCAGGCACATAATTTGTGTCTGTGTTGCCACTGTTGTCTCTCCCATCCCTATTGTAATCCATCTTTGTTTCAGTGAGTGAGTGAATGTGTAAGTCCGTCCACAAGCAGATCTACATTAATATGGATAGTTCATTCTTAGATCCAATGTATAATCAATATACCCTGCAGTTAAATGGTCTTTTTTTAATGTCCATTTTAATAATGGAATTCGAACAAAGTTGTATAATTTATCCATAACTAGTGAAGCATTCACAAATTATGTGCAGGATCTGTGGCCAGAGCAAATCGTGTTTCATAATAACATTTCCAGCAAGTTTAAATAAATGAGATCAAACTGTGTGTCGGCTTTTGCCACTTTCTTGATGCCTCTTTTTCTGTCAGTGTATGAGCCTTATTTTCACACGAGTGGGAAGGAGAGAGTTGTGATGGCAGTTGAATGGGGTGAAGCCCGGATTCCCTGCAATCCACGTGCTTCTCCTCCAGCTGAGATAACCTGGAGTCGACCTGGGATCCCTTTGGATTTTTCCAGCAAAAGGTTTGTCCTCTCTTCAATGGTCCAAGTCTTTTCTTTATTCTTTAAAGGTCAAGGCTCACGGAAGAGGAATTCAACATAGAATAGAGGTTACTTATTGACATTGGAGCAGAGATGGTGGTCAAGGATCACAGAGTATGTGTGTGTGTTTCTCACATCACAGAGTATTTGTCTACAGCCAAATAATAGACAAACTGGTAGGATGTCATCAAGTAAGACGGACACACATCCATGGAGTACAATGATAAAGAGGTCGACAGCAGATGGGAAATGATGAGAGTAATAACTTAATAAAAAGCAAGTAATACATTCATGTTTGTTTGTTTTCATCGATTTATTTGAATTGCTGTTCGTTTGATTTAACTTTTGATTTAAAGGTTGTTTTTGATTTAACATCCCAATATGTGTTTGCATTTGATTTAACGGTTTTGGTTTGAAATACTATTTAAATTTGAAGCCTGGTGTTGGCTTAGCGGTTAGGGTGCCAGCTTGGGATCCTAGGATCCTGGGTTCTGAATCCCAGTCGATCACTGAATTAACACCAAGGGGGTTGACTCAGCCTGTCATACTTCCGAGGTCGGCAAATTGAGTACCAGTTCACTGGTAATTCCCTGTGTGCCACAAGAGGCGACTAACAGGGTTGGCGGCAGGAAGGGCATCCGGCCATTAAACATTGCTTCAAAAAGGGGTCCATGGTGTATCATTTCCCCTGCTCTGCGGGGTAAAATGGCCTCTAAGGGTGGTTCTATGCTGTTTAAATTTGAAGGGCACGAGTTTGGTTCCAGAACGGTGTTGATTGGTGGGTTCTGTGTCCCCTTCACCGAACCGTCCCCACCGAAAAGGTTTCTCTGAAAAATGTGTTTATTGCCCAAAGCCACAACAGATGTAGACTAGAACGGCACTCGGTAGAGCCCATACCGCTGCCAGGCTGAACAGTTTGTTTTGTATTCCACTTATAGGCCGGATCTGGATTGGGACCTGGACCAAAATCTAATCGGCTTGTTCTTGTCACCAAACCAACTCATCCACCTAGTTTAGTCATGTCATCCATAACTTTTTTAAATATCATGTTATATATCGCTTTTTGCCTGATTCCTCAATGGTGAAGAATCATTTAAAAATTAAATAAACCTCGTATCCGAATCCATATTCAGATCTTCACCAAACTCGAATCGATTAATCCCTGTCACACACACAACCTGTCCACCGAGTTTCATACAAATCCGTCCATATGTTTTTGAGATATCCTGCTATGTATCGTTTTTGGCCCTATCTCTCAATGGTGAAGAATCACTTTAAAAATTCTACGAGCCGGATCCGAATCCAGATCTTCACCAAAATCGAATAATTTCGTCCTTGTCACATATACTACCTCTGCCAAATTTCGTCCAAATCCGTCCACAACTTTATGAGATATCTTGTTCACAGACAGACAAGCAAACAGACAGACAAGGACAAACAGAAAGACAGGGGTGAAAACATAACATCCACCCTCGGTGCCGGAGGTAATCACCAGTAGCATTAATAATATAAAAGCATTGTTTAAAGTCAAATATTCCATTTGTGATATAACAAAGGGTCTTTTGAAGAAATTACCACATTGTAAATTACCTGGATTTATGAATACGACAATATAAAACCCGTCGCTTCACTGACGGAAATACCAATCTTTACTGCGATGGCTAATCTATGGGGAAAGAACAAAAAAGGATTCCTGGGAGATCCTGCCCTTCATGTTGGGATAACCAGGCGTCGCAAGTTGGCGTTTGCAGTTTCGCCATGTGTGCCCAT
Organism: Myxine glutinosa; assembly: GCF_964187855.1. Classification (NCBI taxonomy): domain Eukaryota; kingdom Metazoa; phylum Chordata; class Myxini; order Myxiniformes; family Myxinidae; genus Myxine; species Myxine glutinosa. The sequence goes on along the minus strand of NC_136261.1, from coordinate 286,925,371 downwards.
GTACCTATACACATAAACTGACCTTGGTGCTCTTCAAATGTTCAATGTTCTGTTGAAACCAAAGCTTTCAGAATCATTGGAATCTCCCCCGATGAAGCCAACACCGAGGGCCTTTCACTTACTCACCGCAGGCAGGTTGGTGGTCTTTCTGTTTTCTACCGACTCCTCTCCGGCCTAGCTCCCCCAGCTCCCCCAGCTCTCTCTGGGCTCTGTCACCCAAATATTCCTACAGGTCGCACAAGATCTGCCAGCAACCATCTTATGGTTAAACTGCCAAAATCAAGACTCTCTGCTCACCTTCACTCCTTCATTCGGCTTTTCTCCCGCCTCTGGAACAAACTCCCTCACTCTCTTCAATCCCACTCCTCCCTCCATGTCTTTAAAACAGCTGTTCACCACCATCTCTTATCTTCCCCCATCCAAAACCTTGATCTTTTCTACACCCGCTAATTCTCCCCAGATACACCTTTTTGAAATACCAACTTCTTTCCTGGAAGTCCTTGCAGTGTCCTTGTGTTTTATACCTCCCCTACCCCCCACCCCCCTTCCCACGCTTCCTCCCCCCAAGCCCTCTCCCTCCCACAGATCTCCCGATGTCCCTGCTCTCAAATGTTGTGTTTGTTTGCTTCCCCATCTCTCCCCATCTTGTCTACCGCTCCCCTTATTATATGTTTTATGTGTCTGTTTGATTTTTTTTGTGTGATTAATGTTAGCTCTTTCACGGGCCTCAATATTGAAAAAAAAAAAAAAAGTTTCACCTGGAAGATAGTTCCGGGGAGCTTAAGGTATGGCTCATTGTCCGTCCGTCGGTCTGTAAACACTTGCAACTTCTACTCTGAAACTGCTGATGGGATTGTGACCAAACTTGCCTCCAATGATATTTGATATGTTGCAATTCAAGGTTGTTCAAGGCATTAAAAAATTGGGGTCGACGAGTGGAATGGGGCAGGGAGTTAAGCTGATACCGAAGGGATATTTGGATTTGTTCAAATATTCTTCAGTGTGTTTTTGAAAGATCTGAAGACTTTTGAGCTTTGTGTTGGTGATCCCCAGAATCTCTCTCTGCAAAATGAACAATTTCAATCTGGGATGTGGAAGTAGGGAAAAGGTTAAATGCCACTTGCATTGTTTCCTTCATCTCAATTATATTTTAAACAACTGCATATGTTGAAATCTGCATTGTTTGCTTTATAATACATTTTGATATCTTTATAATACATTGATATCTCAATGATATTTTTAAACAACTGTATATGTTAAAATCTGCATTGTTTACTTCATCTCGATGATATTTTAAACAACTGTATATGTTAAAATCTGCATTGTTTGCTTTATCTCAATGATATTTACTCCCGCCAGGGAGTAATGCATTCACTCGTGTCCGTGTGTGTGTGTTCGTGTGTTTGTGAACAAGATATCTGGAAATGTTCTAAACGGATTTGGATGAAAGTTGGTGGGATGATTGCCCTTGGGATAAGGAAGAATTAATTAGTTTTTGGTGAAGCTCAGGATATTATTCCCGATCCAGGAATTTTTTGAAGGATTTTTTTACCATTGGAAGATAGGGCTCTTTTTTTTAACATTATCTTCTATATATTCTATATTTAACATTGTGATATGAAAATAGTTTTCATATTTGTTGTAAATGTAGTTTAAACTCGTGGTTATGCGTTAGAGCGGTGTATTTATTTTAGCAGCGTCGTCTTCAATGTTCATCTTTTTTTCTAAAAATGACATTCTGTCATTTTAAAAACACCAAAGTGTGTATTAGGATTCCCCGCTTAATAAAATGTATCGTTTTATACGTATAATGCTTTAAACTTTTTTTTTTTTTTTTTTTACCTCAGAGGAGATATCAACATTTAGCTCAGCGAATGTCATTCACGGTGTCAGTATTTGATGAACTTAGAAAGACTTAGTTCCAGATTTGTAAATGGCTGAGGTATATTAACAAAGGAATAAAACAGATTTGGCAAAATTCCTACTTTTTAAAAAAAGATCGCATATTCACCCAGGGTTGTGATAGGCTGAAGAAGAAGAAACCGCGCATGGGCTTCCCAGACCAAATAAGTAATTCTGGTTCTGGCTCTGCGATTTTCAGGTTTATTACTCCCGCCAGGGAGTAATGCATTCGATCGTGTCCGTCCGTGTGTGTGTGTGTGTGTTCGTATGTTCGTGTGTTCGTGTGTTTGTGAACAAGATATCTGGAAAAGTTCTGAACGGATTTGGATGAAAGTTGGTGGGATGATTGCCCTTGGGATAAGGAAGTATTGATTAGTTTTTGGTGAAGCTCAGGATATTATTCCGGATCCAGGAATTTATTTTGGAAATTTTTTTGGGAAAGATTTTTTCTGTTTTACTGCATTAAAGCTTTTATTCTTATTCTTAAATGATGTTTTTCTCCTCTAATTCCGAGATATATCAAAATAAATTCTCTGACAGTTAGGGCCTACTTTCTTTTTCATTTATTGTTTTGGCGAGAGGGGATGTTAAACAAAACGTATTATTCCAACTAAACCCACGGCGGGAGTATGCGCTCTACTGAGTGGCGTTCTAGTTTAAACAACTGTATATGTTAAAATCTGCATTGTTCGCTTTATCTCAATTATATATTTGAACAACAACTGTATATGTTAAAATCTGCATTGTTTGCTTCATCTCAATTATATTTGTAAACAACTGTATATGTTAAAATCTGCATTGTTTGCTTCATCTCAATTATATCTTTAAACAACTGTATATGTTAAAATCTGCATTGTTTGTTTCATCACAATGATATTTTAAAACAAATGTATTTGTTAAAATCTGCATTGTTTGCTTCATCTCAATTATATATTTGAACAACAACTGTATATGTTAAAATCTGCATTGTTTGCTTCATCTCAATTATATTTGTAAACAACTGTATATGTTAAAATCTGCATTGTTTGCTTCATCTCAATTATATCTTTAAACAACTGTATATGTTAAAATCTGCATTGCTTGTTTCATCACAATTATATTTTTAAACAACTGTATATGTTAAAATCTGCATTGTTTGCTTCATCTCAATTATATCTTTAAACAACTGTATATGTTAAAATCTGCATTGTTTGCTTCATCTCAATTATATCTTTAAACAACTGTATATGTTAAAATCTGCATTGCTTGTTTCATCACAATTATATTTTTAAACAACTGTATATGTTAAAATCTGCATTGTTTGCTTCATCTCAATTATATCTTTAAACAACTGTATATGTTAAAATCTGCATTGCTTGTTTCATCACAATTATATTTTTAAACAACTGTATATGTTAAAATCTGCATTGTTTGCTTCATCTCAATTATATCTTTAAACAACTGTATATGTTAAAATCTGCATTGCTTGTTTCATCACAATTATATTTTTAAACAACTGTATATGTTAAAATCTGCATTGTTTGCTTCATCTCAATTATATCTTTAAACAACTGTATATGTTAAAATCTGCATTGCTTGTTTCATCACAATTATATTTTTAAACAACTGTATATGTTAAAATCTGCATTGCTTGTTTCATCACAATTATATTTTTAAACAACTGTATATGTTAAAATCTGCATTGCTTGTTTCATCACAATTATATTTTTAAACAACTGTATATGTTAAAATCTGCATTGTTTGCTTCATCTCAATTATATTTTTAAACAACTGTAAATGTTAAAATCTGCATTGTTTGCTTCATCTCAATTATATTTTTAAACAACTGTACATGTTAAAATCTGCATTGTTTGCTTCATCTCAAATATATGTTTAAACAACAATGATATTTAAACAACAATTTTAAACAACAATTGTTAAAATCATGGCTATATTTTCACAAATATCAGTAATTTTGGCAAAAAACATTTTTAAAATAAAAAACCTATTTTGTTATTCAATTTTTTATTTGTAAATGGCTAATTTAATCATTGGAAATAGTAGAACACAATTGAGGTAAAGTTAAAATGTTTTTGCATGTCATGCAGGGTGCAAGTGCTGAGCGACGACATGCTGTCCATCCAGAACCTGAAGCAGGATGATGCAGGCCCATACACGTGCTTGGCTGAGAATGTCAAAGGGAAATCTAGCATGACCTTTCACCTTGCCATCAAACGTGAGAATTACAGAATAGGTGTAGCAAATACAGCATTAAAAAAATAATTAAATTATATGCTGCAAAAACGGTATTGCATTACCTGTAAAGTTAAAAATGCATAACATCTGTAATGATAATTATATTTTTCGAATACAATGCCCTCCATAAGTATTGGAAGAGTGAAGTCAAATTTGTTATTTTTGCTATTCATATTATTGAGGTTATTGTTTTACAATTACTGTTATTATTTGCTATATACCCAAGAAATTTGGATTTGCGATCAAAAGATGAATATGAGTTATGAGTTAAGAGTACAGAAGGTCAGCTTTTATTTCTTGGTATTTCTTTGCATAAATGTTGACCATTATAGAACAATATCACTCTTTATGTTGAGTTCCCCACACCCCCATTTTAGATAAGTATAAGTATTGATATTGAATGGCTTAAACTGCTAGGGATTGGACAAAATTTTCCTCACTGAGTAATATTCAGTCTCTTACCAAATATGCAGCACCTGTCTGGAGCAGAGCACTTGCAAAATACCAACATTTTCGCATTTAAATAGTTCAAAAACATATGCTCTTCGCATAATATTGGGATCCAAATACACAAAGTACCACCAATTTTTGGCTCAGTATTCACTCCCTCGTCTGGAAGAATGCAGAAAATCACTTTGCATTGCATTCATGGGAAAAAACTTTTAAACTACGAAACGGAATTCTCTGATCTCCTCTTCCTGCCCAGACTGGAGTTCCTCTTGGCAATGTTCTGGGCCCACTGCTTTTTCTGGTCTTCATTAATTATCTCTCTGTCTCTCTGGAAAATTCTCTCTATATCTTTGCTGATGACTCCAATCTCTGCCGTTCCATATCTCAACCGTCAGATCGACAGTCTGCAGCCTCCTCACTTTCTGCAGACTTGGATAAAATCACAAACTGGTCAAAAAAGTGGAACATGTCTTTCAATCCTGACAAATCTCACACAATCACTATGTCTCTCCGAAAAGACCATCTGGACAACCCTGGACAATCTAATTTCTCAACAATCCCCTCCAAAGCCCGTCGCTGTCTGAGCATCCTCCGTCGTGTGAAGTCCTTCCTGGGCACGACTGAGCTCACCACATACAGTCGTGGCCAAAAATATTGGCACCCTTGCACTTTTAAAAAATACCTCACAATTTTCTCTAAAAATAATTTGAAATTGACGAAAGTATTTGGTCTCCACAATTCATTATTTAACTGTTAATATTACAGAACCTTTGTTTTTGATTCAGAACTTAATATATCCTTTTAAATCAGAAAATAAAAATAAATGGCATTGACAATAATTGACACCCTCGACTTAATATTTAGTAGCACAGACTTTGGACAAAATATCTGCAGTCAAGCACTTCCTATAGCCTTGAATGAGCTTCCTACGCCTCTCGACTGGCAGTTTGACCCACTCTTCTTGTGCAAACTGCTCCAGTTCTCCCAGATTTGAAAGGAGCCTTCTCCAAACTGCTGTTTTCAGATCTCCCCACAGGTGTTCAATGGGATTTAGATGACAAGACACTTCAGAACAGACAAGTGTTTTGTCTTGAACCATTCCTGGGTGCTTTTTGAAGTGTGTTTGTGGTCATTGTCCTGCTGCAAGACCCATGACCTTTGACGGAGACCCAGCTTTCTGACACTGGGTTGAACATTGCGTTGCAAAATGTCTTGGTAATCTCCTGATTTCATGATGCCATGCACACATTCAAGGCACCCAGTGTCAGAGGCAGCACAGCAACCCGAAAACTCCACTGAACCTCCTCCATGTTTGACGGTAGCGAAGGTGTTCTTATCTTTGAAGGCTTCCTTTTGTTTTCTGTAAACATAGAGATTATGTGCTTTACCAAAAAGCTCTAATTTGCTCTCATCTGTCCACAGGACATTCTCCTAGAAGGATTTTGGCGTGTTCAGGTGTGTTTTGGAAAACTCCAGTCGGGCTTTCTCAGCAGTGGGGTCCTCCTGGGTCTCCTACCACAGAACCCCCTTTCATTGAGTTGGCGACGATGGTGCAAGTTGAAACTGTCATACCTTGTGTCTGAAGGTCAGCATGAATCTGTTTGGCAGTTGATCAAGGTGCTTTCTCTACCATTCAAACAATCCTTTGCTGCATCCTTCGATCAGGTTTTCTCTTGTGGACACGTACAAAGAGGTTGGGTACAGTGCCATTGGCCTTAAACTTCCTGCTAACATTTCATACGGTGGACACAGGAAAATCAAGGTCTCTGGAGATGGACTTTTAGCCTTGATATTGTCTATGCTTGGCCACAATCTTGTCTGACAATTCTCTGGTTTTCTTTCCTTTCTCCATGCTCATTGTGCTACATACAGTGACACAAAACAGCAGAATAACTCCTTTTCACCATTCAAACTGGTTTAATGAGTGATTTTTATATTGCAGGCATCTGCAACTCACCATAGTTGAGTTCAATTCCAAAGTAAAGAAGAATCACCTGCTTGAAATCTAATTATTTCAAACAACTTCTGAAAGGGGCCAATAATATTGTCCTGGCCATTTTAGGATTTCTGTGTGAAATAAGCTAAGATTTATTATTTTTTTCAGCCTTTTTTGTTTTGTTCCACTGTAAACCAAAGAAATACATATGTGGATACCAATTTTTTTTTTTTTTCAACAATTTTCTGGAAGAAATGGTGCTTTTTTTGAAAAAAGTGCAAAGGTGCCAATATTTTTTGCCACATCTGTACAAAGCTTTCATCCGCAGCTTGATGGAGTACTGTTAAACCATTTCTGTATGGACTTCGCTTTGTGCATGGAAGCATTGTCATGCTCAAACAGGAAAGTGCCTTCCCCAAACTGTTGCCACAAAGTTGGAAGCACACAATCGTCTAGAATACAATTGTATGCTGTAGCGTTAAGATTTCCCTTCACTGAAACTAAGGGGCTTAGCCCGAACCATGAAAAACAGCCCCAGACCATTATTCCTCCTCCACCAAACTTTACAGTTGGCACTATGCATTCGGGCAGGTAGCGCTCTCCCGGGTTCCACCAAACTCAGATTTGTCCGTCGGACTGCCAGATGGTGAAGCGTGATTCATCACTCCAGAGAACGCATTTACACTGCTCCAGAGTCCAATGGCGGCGAGCTTTACACCACTCCAGTCGACGCTTGGCATTGTGCATGGTGATTGTAGGCTTGTGTGCGGCTGCTCGGCCATGGGAACCCATTTTAGCCCAGCGGCTAAGTCGAAAAATATTTCACTTTGTGGAGAAATTATGAAACTTTGCAGACAGGTGGAGGACCCCAGTAGGAACATTTTTCGATTAGGACCCAACTCTGAAACGCCCCCTGGTGGCCGATAGAAATACGATTGCAGTGGCTAACCCCCCCCCTCCCCCCCATGACAATTTGGGTAAACAGGTGATCAGTTAGCACCCCATATGATTTTATTTAGCACCCTATATTATTTCAGTGATGCCATCTGTTTGCATTAGTTTAGGTTAAGACAGAAGATTTCCTTTTTTATGCAATAAAGTTCTTTGCAGACATCGAAGTTCGTTATCATTATTGTATTAACGCATGTTTTATTTTACAGGTGGAAAATCATAAACCATGTCCAGGTCATTCAAGATCGTTCCTTTTCAAGTCAATCGGATGAAAATTGAGGATTTTAGAAATTTGGCCTATGTTGACCTTTTGGCCAATGTTGACCTCAAAAATAATTGGTAGTTGTATTCAGTGACCTGATATGTAAATGCTCTTCAAATTTCAAGTCAATCAGATGAAAATTGAGGATTAAAAAAATTTGACAAAGTTGTTGACCTTTGGCCTATGTTGACCTTTTGGCCTATGTTGACCTCAAAAATAATTGGTGGTTGTATTCAGTGACCTGATATGTAAATGCTCTTCAAATTTCAAGTCAATCAGATGAAAATTGAGGATTAAAAAAATTTGACAAAGTTGTTGACCTTTGGCCTATGCTGAGTTGGGTCCTAATCGAAAAATGTTCCTACTGGGGTCCCCAACCTGTGTGCAAAGTTTCATAATTTCTCCACAAAGTGAAATATACTGCCATATTTTTCGACTTAGCCGCTGGGCTATTTCATGAAGCTCCGGACGAACAGTTGTTGTGCTGATGTTGCTTCCAGAGGCAGTTTGGAACTCGGTAGTGAGTGTTGCAACTGAGGATGGACGATTTTGACGTGCCACACACTTCAGCACTCGGCAGTCCCATTCTGTAAGCTTGTGTGGCCTACCACGTCGTGGCTGAGCTGTTGTTGCTCCTAGATTTTTCCACTTCACAATAACAGCACTTACAGTTGACCTGGGCAGCTCTAGCAGGGCAGAAATTTGACGAACTGACTTGTTTGAAAGGTGGCATCCAATGACGGTGCCACATTGAAAGTCACTGAGCTCTTCAGCATGCAGCACAACAATATACAACACAGTATACAACACAAGTATGGCTGTGTGCTTCATTATATATACCCGTCGGCAATGGGTGTGGTTGAAACAGCCAAATCCACTAATTAGAAGGGGTGTCCGCATACGTTTGGCCATGAAGAGTATGTATATACTCGTGTATGTATGTTTATATTTTTATATATATATATATATATATATACATACATACATATCTGTGCAGTGTCTGTCTTGTGTTGTCTTGTGTTGTCTTGTCACTGAACTACTCCCTCAAACTTTTGTGAAATCGTACCAAACTTCTGGTATGCACCTATCTCTCCCGTCGGTATGTCCTATACTAAGGGTATTTGTTTAAAAAAAATTTCCAATGTATATATATTTTTTTGGGGAATTATTTTTGGGAAAATTTTGTTTTTTTCAACTTAAGTTTTCAACTTCAATTGTTTATGAAATGTAATATCACGTATATTACAAATACATTTGTGCATTATGATTGCTTGAATTATGACTGGTGTAAACCATGACAAAACAGCAACTCAGGTACAGTCATTTGTCAATATATCTACATATCTGGGCAGTGTCTGTTGTCACTGAACTACTCCTTGAAACTTTTGTTTCCATGGTTGTGAAGTGTTTTTAATAACGTGGTGGTGGTTTTGAATCACGTGGTGGTGAGGCATTTTGAAAAATGTGGTGGTGAAGTGCTTTTAAATCATGTGGTGGTGAGGTGTTTTGAATTACATGATGGTGAGGTGTTTTGAATTACTTGGTGGTGAGGTGTTTTTAATTATATGGTGGTGAGGTGTTTTGGATTACGTGGTGGTGAGGTGTTTTAAATTTGGTGGGGTGAGGTTTTTTAAATTATGTGGGTGTGAGGTGTATTAAATTACTTGGTGGTGAGGTGTTTTAAATTAGGTGGGGTGAGGTGTTTTAAATTATGTGGTGGTGAGATGTTTTGAAAAATGTGGTGGTGAGGTGTTTTAAATTACTTGGTGGTGAGGTGTTTTAAATTAGGTGGGGTGAGGTGTTTTAAATTATGTGGGTGTGAGGTTTATTAAATTACGTTGTGGTGAGGTGTTTTGAATTACATGGTGGTGAGGTGTTTTGAATTACGTGGTGGTGAGGTGTTTTGAATTACGTGGTGGTGAGGTGTTTTGAATTACATGGTTGTGAGGTGTTTTGAATTACGTGGTGGTGAGGTGTTTTGAATTATGTGGTAGTGAGATGTTTTGAATTACGTGGTGGTGAGATGTTTTGAATTACGTGGTGGTGAGATGTTTTGAATTACGTGGTGGTGAGGTGTAATCGTTCCAAACTTCCAGTCTGCACCTACCCCTCCCGTATGTTTGTGCTGAGGAGTTATTTTTTGAATTCATCTCTATTTTTTCAACCTAAATTGCTTATAAAAATGTAATATCACAAACACTACAAATACATTTGTGAAAAATTATTGTTTGTATTATGATTGGTGTAAATCATGATAACACATCAACTCAGGTACAGTCATTATCCTCAGCTAAAATAAGCCCGCTCCTCAGTAACGACGCGTGGTGAGGCGAGCGCAGCGAGCCGAGCCCAGCTAGTATATATATATATATATATATATATATTAGTAGGTGATAAATGTTGCTTCTGGGACACCTCCGTTTAACATGGGAAATCCGTATCTAATGTCATTTACCCCCTTGTCTTTTTCAAAAATCATAAACACCTCTATTTCTCCCTCTATGAACCTATAAATCCTTCTCACCTTATGAACCTATAATCCTTCTCGCCTTATGAACCTATAATCCTTCTCACCTTATGAACCTATAATCCTTCTCACCTTATGAACCTATGATTTTCTTCCTTTATGAATCTATAATCCTTCTAGCCTTATGAACCTATGATCCTTCTCACTTACATGTAATTTTTACCCTATTCCCCCCACTAGCCCCTTAATGTAGTTCCTTAGACCACTCTACTAATGAGCCTATAAATATATTATCTCTTTCTAACTTTTTTTAAGAGTTCCATTCTCCTAAAGAACTCATCCCCATCAAGTATATTTATAAAGTATACAGGTTCCTTAACCTTTTGTTGTGAAAGTATAAAGTGGTATGTTTCACGGAGGGTTCTTGTTTGACCTCCTCCTCTCCCACATACCATTTTAAAATTATAATATTTATTATCCGATTGATAACCATTAAAGTTCTCACTCCACTCTAATATATTTTTCTTCCCGCCCTCCATTACCCCACTTAACAAATGAATACGTTTATCCGTCTTGAGAACCTTCTGACCAGTGATTCTCTCAACCTCTTGAATCTGATATTTTTCACATTCGTTGTGTTTTCCATTTATATACCAAGGTTGATTACACCTCCACTCTTTAGTCTGGTTGATACTTGGCTCTATCATTTATGGCGAAACATTGCATCATCTTTTGTTGAGCCAGTTGCCAACGTGGCACAGGATGACTCAGCCATGACTCAGCCTTGCCAACGACGCAGCCTTGCCTATAAAGGCTCTAACCACACCTTGCTTTTTTAAACACACGTTATGTTTCTCTGGAGGATGGAGGATGAAGCTTTATCAGAAGACAGGTAAGCTTTTTTGTTCTCACGATTAATTATTCATTGTCTTATATGGAACATCATTAACATCCTCTCAATAATTATTGTTTTTTCTCTTTTACAGTATATCTTTATCAAACCTGGTGATTGATGTTGAAAATGAAGTCATTGATTTTCACCAACAAAGGGAGAAGTTGAATGAAACGCTTACAGAATTCACTGAAGTTCGGAGGGGTCTTCATAATGAGATGGTTGAGTGTTTAGAAAGCCTCTCTCACCCGTTAATATTATCCAAGGTTGTCCCAACAACAGAACCAATGACTGACAACGAATTAAACACGTTGTTTGAAATTCTATGCGAGAGGTAAGAGATATAATTAATTATTCACAAACTTCAATCCATTAATTTTCTCCTTTTTATCAAAGTTGGTGGTTGAATAACTGTGTGTTAAAGGTGCTGTGTGGTAAAGTGAGCTGTGTGTTATTTCCTTTAACTAACTGTTTGTTTTATTCCAGCATGAAAAACCAACCAAGCAACATGAAGTTTGATGAAACCCAGGGATTTCACAACTTCGACGACCGGAGGAGTGTCAACCAATTTCCTGCTGATGTGAGTTGTTTGGAAAAATGGAGTTTCTCATTTATGGTCCTAGACTGCCCTCATGTGGTTTGGGATGGCACGGCAGGCAAATACTGTGTTTGGTGATTTTAATTTAAAATCCCTTTTATGCCTTGCAGACACAAAATAAATTGGTGAAGCCAACATGGGAGACAAGAGGATATTATACCTTGGAAGAAACTGAATTTATGGAAGAAACTGAATTTATACCTCGTGAAAAATGTTTTATTATAATTTTTATGTTTTTAATGTTATTTCATAATTTTGATTTTATTCGCTTTGTCCAGAATTATTTAATTCTTAATTACAAAAAGAGAATAAAGGGAAAAAAGATGAGAAGGTGCGCCTCCACCCTTGATCCCCCCTCATCCCACCCCTCCCCTCCCCTTGTGTGTGTGGGGAAGGTGGGGGTGGGATGAGGGGGGATCAAGGGTGGGGGCGCACAGGGGTGGGGGATGATGGGTGTGGTCTGTGTGGGTGTGGTCTGTGTGGGTGTGGTCTGTGTTGGTGTGGTCTGTGTGGGTGTGGTCTGTGTGGGTGTGGTCTGTGTGGGTGTGGTCTGTGTGGGTGTGGTCTGTGTGGGTGTGGTCTGTGTGGGCGGGGTCTGTGTGGGTGTGGTCTGTGTGGGTGGGGTTTGTGTGGGCGGGGTTTGTGGGTGGGGTCTGTGTGGGTGTGGCTTATGATTTTTATTTATTTATTTAATTTTTTTTATTACTACTAATTAAATTAGCTAATCTGGGTGGATGAAAGTATGGATGGTTGTTGTTTAATGAATTATCAGTTTTGTTTTTTGTAATTCTTGTGAGTAAAATGAACCCAAGATTTCTTCCCAATTCATATCATATAATTTGTAAGTCCAAGGCATAGTATCCATTACATCAATGATTTTGAATAATTCATTAGTCCATCTCTTTGTATAACCTTTCTCAAAATGACTTTTCCATCTGTATATTCTTACAATATCACCAACTTTGAACTTGGGCTTTCTCAAATTAATCTCCTTTTCATATTCTAATTTTGTAAATGTTTCTGATGGTTTTGATTTTGTTGATGAATGAACTGTATTATTGTAATTATCTACAATATCCTGAATAAAATACACCCATTTTTGGGAACCGAGTTGTGTGAATTTTTTATATAATTTCTCTTTTAAAGTACGATTAAAACGCTCAATAACAACTGCTTTTCCTTCATTAAAGGTGCTGTATAATTTAATACCCTCCCCCTTAAGAAATTTCATAAATATTTTGTTATAGAACTCTGTTCCCTCATCGGTCCACAGTTTCTTTGGTTTTCTTTTACTTTTATTAAATATCTGTTGGAAGGCTAACATCAGAGTATAACCTCTCTTGTTTTTCAAAGGAACAACCCAAGCAAATCTACTCCTCAAATCAATAACGGTTAAAGCATACTTGTATCCCTTATCATTTTTTAGTTCGATTAAATCAGCGGACCATATGTGGTCGGTGTATTTAGAATAAACTTTCCTTCTTTTAAACTTTGTGATTATAGGTTTATGTAATTCATCAGCCAAAAGCTCCTCAGTCTTGATGACATCATTAGAGCCTAATAGTTTTTTGAGGGTGAATAACCAAGGCCAAGTTTCAATTTAGCATTTATCAAATTTCTCACAATAAACCTATCAACCTTCTCTCTCAACGTTGGATTTTGTATCAAAGACAAATTATACAACATTTCTCTGTCGGCTTTATGTTTTTCAGTCAACGTAGTGGTTTTCCCATAAGCAATATCATGCTTCATACACACTTCGTCAACCCTATTTGTAGGTTTAGACCAAGGTTTAGGATTGTCAGCCTCATCTAATCTTTTATCCAGGTTTGTTCCAGGACCACAGAAAGAATATCCAGGTAGATGTAGTTCCCCTGGAATTCCAGTTTTTGTAAATTTACTTCCTGACAAAAACTTTTGTATGTCTCCTCCACTTTTAGGAGAGATGAATTGGCACTTTTTAGAGCCACACACTTGACATATTCCTTTTTGATAAACTCTATTATTTTTAGCTTTAACAAAGGAGATATTTTTAGATTTAGTTTTCTTTTTACATTTGAGACAATAACTCATATTTATTTATGAGAAAAAGTCCTACATAGTGCCAAAGCCTTTTGGGTTTTCAACATATACATTTCTATCTTGATTTTTATGACATAAAGAATCCTTAGGAATGCCTTCACTCTCTCCTCCATTTATTTACAAATAAAACTAACTAAAGTCAATAACACCAACATCATCAACTATATGTTGTATATCTGCTCTCTGAATTTATTATAGCAAATTTAAAAACCAATATCTTCATAAGAGTCATTAGTTCTTTATTTTCCTCTTCGGTGCATTGAGATTGATTTATTTGTCGTAATAACTTCAATCTTTCATTAATCTCAGGAATGGTCATATTTTTTTATTTTTCCCCCCTCTCTCTTTCCTCCCTCTCCTCCTCCTCCTTTTTCTCCCTTTCCTCCCTCTCCTCCTTCTCCTTTTTCTCCCTTTCATCCTTCTCCTCCTGCTCCTTTTTCTCCCTCTCCTCCTTCTCCCTTTCCTCCTTCTCCTCCTTCTCTCTTTCCTCCTTCTCTTCTTCAACTCCTTCCTCCTTCTCTTCTTCAACTCCTTCCTCATCCCTTGCTACCCTTGAGCTTGAGCCCCAAAGAATATTATACATATACTCATCTGGATTTTGAGATATTCTTGTATCTATAATTATTTTTCTCATAATAGGATACCAATAAGATTTGATGACGATGTCTAAAAGAGTTTTATATTTCATAACTTTGAGAAGTTCATTTTTATTTAATATTTTAAACAAGTCTCTATTTGTGGGTTTAGCAATATCAGTATAAGGCCACTTTTTAATGACAAAATTTCCATGTATATGCTCCAAATCATAAGGTATGTAATACCGAGCACCCTTTTCTTGTAGGTATCCCTGAATACAAAAATTATAATTCTCTTGTAGTCTTTTTCCTGCCATTTATGTATCAGAAATATATGTGAGATTAATATTATAACAGGTAATACCACCCCATCTTCCCACTACCAAATCGGTTTGTATTCCTCGGCTTTCTATCCTTATCTCATTACCTTCCTTCTTTGTCATGTTAACCATCGCTATACTATCATATATTTTTCTTTTCTTAAAACCATGTATTTGTTGTTTACTAATTGTACTTCCACATAAATCCTTATCCTCACCAAGCGGATAATATTCTTCTTTACGAGACTGATTCAAATCATGTAGGTCTTCTAAGTTTATTGAAAAATACCAATTATACCCTAAATCAGGCATATCATACCCCCATTTATTGATTCGCATATTAACTATATGTCCTTCTTTATAACATTCAATTGTAAGCAGATAGTTAAATTGAATGAGGAAAGAGATCTTGGAGACGGCGGCAGGGATTTATCGAAGCTCCACACGGTCTCCACGTTTTTCGAAGTTAAGTCTGTTCACAATTGTATTTTGTCGAAACTGTATTTATCTTTCGGTGTGTGAAGTTATTGTGTGCAACTTTGGTTGTTTCTCGGTGTTTATCTTTCATAAATTGATCGTCTGTTTGCCGTGTCGCGAGCAAGGCCTTGTACAGTGTGCACTGTACAACCTTGAGGCTTTGTTTTTCTCTCAGTGGTCCGTCGTTTGTGATCCAATAACTTTCGTTCTCTGTATTCCCAGTCTTTTCACCCATAGCCTACTTCCTTGTGTAAATCTCAACTCAAAAAAAAAAAAAAAAAAAAAAAAAAATCATTTCCTTCTCTGTTCTCATTCGTTTATTCATTCTTATTCGTTCGTTCGTTCTTCGACCACGTGTTTCTCCCCCATTTCCCCAGATAGTTTTCACTCATTAACCTTCAATGTTTACACTTTCCCCTCAAGTTATGTATTCCGTCATATTTTATAACACCTTTTTCTTCTTCTTCTTTAAAAGGCTGCTTTCGACTTGCTCACCAAATCAATTCATCCCAAAAAAAATATCCATCTCCTATAGTGCCTTTGTTCTACATTCCCTAAACTCTCCTGCACTCCATCCTCCATCCAGCGTCCTTAAACGTATTTTTAACTCGAAGGTCACAAGAAACTCATTTTGCAATAAATGTTCGTTTCCCATAAATCGTACACTTTCAAAAATCCAATCTCACCCCTCCCCTCCAAATCTTCCCCATAACCCCTCCCCTCCAAATCTTCCCCATCACCCCTCCCCTCCAAATCTTCCCCATCACCCATCCCTTTCAAATCTCTCCCCTTGCCCCCTCCCTCCTAAACTACCCCCTCACCCCTCCCCGCCAAGACGCCCCCTCGCCCCTCCCCTCCTAGACTCCTGCCTCACCCCTCCCCTCCAAATCTCCCCACCCTCATTGCTTCTCAATTTCCCCCCGCTCACTCCCCCTCCTCAAAGCGTCCTCCCCGCTTCTTCCCCCTTCAAACTCTCACCTCCATCTCCCCCAACCTTCTGCCTCGCTCTTCCCCCTCCTCAAATAACACCTCATTGTGGCTCACCCAATCACCATCAAACCTTTTGTCCGCCCCATCCTTCCCTTTCTCCGAGCTATTCTGAAATCTCTGACACACCTTCAACAGCTCTCCCTACCTCTTCCACCTCTTCCACATCTTACCCTACCCCTCCTCCCCCCTGTTCTGTATCTGATGCTCCCCCTTCCTCTTCATTAACGGTATGGACCTCAAACATCTGGGGCCTTCGTTCAAACTTAACCGATCTCTCCATACAGGTTGCTTCTGTCAAACCAGACGTGATCTGCTTAACAGAAACTTTCCTCCTTTATGATGTCTCTGATTCCATAGTATCTCTCCCGGGCTACTCCCTCCTCCGGTATGATAGACCTGAGCCTCGTCCTGGAGGCGGGGTTGCTATCTTTATCAAAAACTCTCTTCCTCACTCGCCCTGCACTGCACTCTCTCCACCTCACCCCCAGGAATACCTCTGGCTACGGCTTCCCCTTCGCTCCCACCTCTTGTTCATATGTGTGTTGTACCGTCCACCAAACAGTGATGACTCCATCTACATCTCGCTGTCTGATGATATGGACCAACTTCTATCGACTCATCCCAACTCTCTCTTCCTCATATGTGGTGATTTCAACTGTCATCATGCCAGTTGGCTGGGTGTGGGTACCTCTCTCACCAGCCATGGCTCCTCAGCAAAGGACTTCTGCGACTCACTGGGACTGACACAATCTGTCAATTTCCCGACCCGGATCTCAGTCAACGGAACATCTTCTCTTCTGGACTTGGTTATGACTAACTTCCCTGAAAATGTCTGCTGCTCTTCTTCTGCTCCGATCGGAACATCTGATCATGTCCTTGTTAAAGTGGACATCTCTCTGACCATCCTCAGGGAGCCTGCTCAGCGTCGACGAGTCTGGCATTTCACTCAGGCCAACTGGCACGGTCTTCAAGCAGCCATCAATCATCTGGACTGGTCTCCCATCTCTACCACCTCTGACATCAACTCATCCTGGGAATTCTTCCAAAGTAAATTGCTCTCTCTCATGCACAGATTTATCCCATCTCGTCTTCAGTTGTCATACCCTTCCTCCCGTCCATGGTACACGGAATCTTGTGGTGAGGCTGTTGCCCAGAAACAACTTGCCTTCGTCTCCTGGAAAGCAAATCCAACGGAAGGAAATCTCATTTCCTTTCACAAAGCCCGAAACAAGTGTGTGTCCACCCTCAGGAGAGCCAGGAAACAATATCTCTCCGTTCTCAAGACCGAACTCTCTTATCTGTCTCCCTCTTCCAAATCCTGGTGGCGTCTGGTCAAATCCGTTTCTGGTGTTTGTTCCCCCTCCATCCCCTCCATTACCTCAAACGGCTACACAGCTGACTCCGCACGTGAAAAAGCTGAATGCCTCAACTCTGTGTTTGCCTCTAAATCTTGTGTCCCAAACCCATCCCTCTCTGTACCCACCATACCCAGTCATACCCTGCTGCTCCTGGACTCCGTGTCCTTTCCTCCTGACAAGGTGGAAAAGTTTCTGTCAACCCTCGACTCTGATTCTGCAACTGGACCCGACGGCATCAGCCCACGGGTCCTAAAATCCTGCTCTGCTGCTCTATCTCACCCTCTCTCTGTTCTCTTCACCCTCTCTTTTGCTCAAGGTCAACTGCCATCTGTTTGGAAATCAGCCAACATCACCGCTTTGCACAAAAAAGGTGCAAAAACAGATCCTAGCAACTACAGACCAATCAGCCTTCTCCCAATTATCAGCAAAGTCATGGAATCCATCATTGCTTCTGATATGAAATCTTTCCTCTTCTCCAATGGCTTGATCTCTGATCATCAATTTGGTTTCAGACCAGGTCACTCTACTCTGGACATGCTGCTTCTGCTGTCTCAACAATGGATGGAGGTCCTCAATGCCAAACAGGAAATTAGAGCTGTCTCCCTCGACATATCACGTGCCTTCGACACGGTCTGGCACCCCGCTCTGCTCACCAAACTCTCCTCCTTTGGTATCCATGGAAATCTCCACGCATGGCTGGCGGACTTCCTCTCTAGTCGTCGTCAACGTGTGGCCCTGAATGGGTTTCTCTCATCTCCTCTTCCTGTTCAGGCTGGAGTTCCCCAAGGCAGTGTTCTGGGCCCCGTGCTTTTTCTGGTCTTCATCAATGATCTCTCTGACTCTCTCGAAAATCCTCTCTATCTCTTTGCTGATGACTCCACTCTCTGCCGCTCCATTCCTCTTCCCTCAGATCGGCAGTCTGCTGCCTCCTCACTCTCTGAAGACCTGGACAAAATCACAGACTGGTCAAACAAGTGGAACATGTCTTTCAATCCTGACAAATCTCACACTCTTACTATGTCTCTCCGAAAAGATCGACTGGACAACCCTCCCATCTACTTTCTCAACAATCCTCTCCAAGAAGTTCTGTCGCTCAAGATTTTGGGTCTCACTATCTGCCATGATCTTTCTTGGGAAAACCACATTTCCAAGCTGGCCTCCAAAGCCAGTCGCCGACTGGGCATCCTCCGTCGTGCGAAGTCCTTCCTCGGCACACCTGAGCTCCTCACCACATACAAGGCTTTCATCCGCAGCTCAATGGAATACTGTTCTCCCCTATGGGCCGGTGCTCCTGCCTCACACCTAGCTCGGCTTCACGCTGTTGAAACCAAAGCTTTCAGAATTATTGGAATCTCCCGCGATGAAGCTATCTCTGAGGGCCTTTCACTCACTCACCGCAGGCAGGTAGGTGGTCTTTCTGTCTTCTACCAACTCCTCTCCGGCCTTGCACCCCCAGCTCTCTCTGTGCTCTGTCCCCCAAATATTCCTACAGGTCGCACAAGATCTGCCAGCAACCCTCTGATGGTTAAACTGCCGAAATCTCGGCTCTCCGCTCACCTTCACTCTTTCATTCCTCTTTTCTCCCGCCTCTGGAACAAACTCCCTCACTCCCTTCAATCCCACTCCTCCCTCCAGGTCTTTAAAACAGCTGTTCACCACCATCTCTTATCTTCCCCCATCCAAAACCTTGATCTTTTCTACCCCCGCTAATTCACCCCAGATCCACCTTGTTTGAAATTCCAACTTCTTTCCTGGAAGTCCTGGCAGTGTCCATATGTTTTATACCTCTCCCACTGCCCCCTTCCCACGCCCCCCCCCCCAAAGCCCTCGCCCTCTCTCAGATCTCTCGATGTCTCCATGTCTCTCGTTCCCTGCTCTCAAATGTTGTGTTTGTGTCCTTCCCCCTCTCTCCCCATCTTGTCTACCGCTCCCTATGTTATATGTTTTATGTGTCGGTTTGTCTTTCTGTATGATTAATGTTCGCTCTTTCACGAGCCTCGATATTGTATACAAAAAAAAAAAAAAAAAAAAAAAAGGTGTATGGTCAGTATAACCGGGTGTTGTGGTTGTAAATTTTACTTGTTTAACAAAACGTGCTGTTTTCTTTAAAAATATATATTGTGATAAATCACTAAATCTAATTAAGTCATTCACATCTGTCGGGTTTGGATAATTGATTAATTTATAAGTATTCTTCATATTAATATTTTTATTTATACTATATTTTTGTCGTTCAGCCTGTGCCTTTGTATAATAATTTGATAAATCAATATCCTGAGAGGATTTTCCAAAGATAGAACCATCTTTTCCAACATGTCATTTATATTAGATTAAAAATGATATCATAAAAATTTTCATTATTGTTGAGTTGAAATAATACATATAAACATAATTGACCACAACATTTAGAATTAATTTCTTGAACTTGAAATGTTTGATAAACACCATTCTGTAAGAATTGTATTACTTCAACAGGCGGTGGCATACCATAACTATCAAAATAATATTTATCCTGACTATTATGAATACCCACCCAATGAGAACCATTCTGTGTGTCTAAATTCATAATAATATTCATTGTATTCTTGGACAACTTTTTAAATTCATCTCTCATACAAATAACCACATTATCAATTTTTAGTTTTTTACAATATTTAGTAAGTTCTATATTTGACGTTGTATTCTTTCCAAATTGTTTAAACCATTTATCCATTTATTTATGAGAAAGATACAACCCATTACCCCTTTTAGTTAGTTTAACACCCGCTTGAGCGATAGAGGAAAGCATATCTCCAACTAACAATCTAGCTTTATCAGGTAGACTTTCAAGTTTTTGAGCAAAATCCACAATTACACCACTTCCACTAATTTGTTTCTCCAACTCCTTGTTATGTCTTTCCAATTCTTTTTGAGCTTTTAGTTGTGCCTTCCTTTCGTTAGCAGTTTTTACCGCTGCTGAAATACCACCAGTCAATGCTCCCACCGCACTTAAACCAGCAAATAAAGGAATTAGAAATGGGAGAAATCCTCCCTCTTGTATTGAATATTTCTTTAACATAGGTTTTGTCATTTTAATTTTAAGTGAACCAGCATCATTTAGTGTTTTTACCTGCTCTCTTGTGAGTAAAACATCAATTCTTACTGCTCCTTTTCTTTGAATTGTATTAACGTTAATAATACAAGGCTTTTGATTTTGAATACAAGATGTTAATTTATTAAGATTGATTTGATTAACATATAACAGTTCTTTCCTACTCATTTATTTATGAGAAAAAACCTATGTGATATTAATCATAACACCATTATCTGTATTAATCTGTAATTCTGTTTCCTCCAAAAGCAAACAATAAGCATCAACTTCTTCATTCTCTCCTCTTTCAATGTATAGAGAAGTATCCAGTCTATTAGACTTTATAGTTTCCTTTTGAGAACTCAGGTCAATTGCGTCGATGGTATAAAATTTTTGAAACGCAGCCATATCCAAAATAGGTTCATTATTACCGTTGATTTCACACACCTTTTGGTAAGACTTGTAGGCTTCCGCACAATCATTTTTTTCCCAATCATTTTCCAATCTATCTCGCGGATAAAATGTTCCATCAAGAGAAACCCGAAGTTGTTTCACCTTAGCATTATCACTCAGCGCATTATTCTTATCAGTACCCTCCTCTCCATCTGGTTTCTTAAAAATGAGCCATAGGTATCGTGGCTTTCCTTCAAGAACACCCAAATTCCAAGTGTAGGTAGTGTGTTCCAGTTTAACGTGTTGACATCTTCTTTTAAGGTATGATACATTTAGCGGTTTCTTTGAGTTAAGTCTTCTATTTAACATCTCTTCCGTTTTAAGATTAGGATTCATTTGATTTAAGATTTAAGATTTAAGATTTAAGATTTAAATCATTTAAATCATTTAATCATTAACAAACATTTAAGATTAAAGATAAGTTGGTATTATTCACTAATATACCAACACAAATCATTAATAACAAATTTATTATTGTCGCCAAAAGCATTCTCAACCCCAAAAAGCAATCTATTTACATTATCATTCCTTTGTAGTTGAAATCTAATTTTAAGACCATACAAAACTTTATCATAATCACAAAATCCAAATATACCTTTCAGAGGTACTGCTACGGTAAAACTATTCTCTGCTTTTGTATCATCATTATACATTGACTTCCTTTGACTATAACCAGGGTCAGCATTTGTTCCCGTTGACATATCAAGAATAAAACCTTCAACAGCTCCCTTACCCATTCTATCACTAAACGAATATAGTGTAAATTTCATCATTTCAGATATAGCAGAGACATAATCAACCGCTTCAACCTCTTGTGTTCCAATATACAGGCGGACACTATCAAATATTTTCCAGAAGAAATCATTTACGAGTGTAGCATTAGTATTATTCGCAGCCTTAGTGAATTTAAATTTACACAGCAAGAAACTATCAGCTATATTCAAGTAAGTTTGTTGATTATTTATTTCAAAACTTTTTGTTCCGTTTGAATTCCAGTCTGTTCCTGTTATAGCATTTACCTTAAAATAGTCTTCCTTTTTAGTAGAGTTTGAAATGATAATCGTATCATCCAAATCATAGATACTATCAATCGCTTCCATACTTGTATTTATATAGCATTAAAATCGTTGAAACCCTGACCCAAGTATTTTAATGATTTTTTGTCGTTCTTGTGAAGATAGTTGAGTTTTACCTTTTTTAATTTCTTTGATTGCTTGTAATTTATGAGACTCCTTTTGAGCATCTTTTATACTCTTTATAGCACCCGCAACTGAGCCCACGGCTGAAGCAGTTGAACCAATTAGGTCTTTATGTTTAAGGATGGTTGAACCAATACCCATTAGAGTATCAATTATCCCATCTCCTTTATTTCTAAATTGATGTCCCACACCCCGTTGTCTCTTTGGTTTATAGTATCCTCTACCAAGAAACATACCTTCACCCTTATAATATGGTGAAAGGAACATCCCATCCCCTGTAATTATTGTATATTTTCCCAACTCGTGTTTTCTCACAATAACCATTATTTATTTATTGAAAAACTTCACGTAGGTGAATTCTGATGGATATAATTTCATCATTAAAGGATATCATATGATTATCTTGGTCGGTTATCCTAAAATTTACTCTGTATATGGTTTTTCCTGACACAGGTAAATAGACAAGATTTTTTGGTTCCATATTAAATTTATAACCAATCGGGGTTGAGTATGCACTGAATGAAAATATTGTATTTGTTCTTATTCCATCGTTATAAGCACCATCAATCAAATCACAATGAATTAATACTGAATTTATACCGGAGGATATTTGAATGACATTATCACTGTAAGACGTCCCGTTAGTTTCAATCTTTTTAGAAGAGAAACCCAATAGCTCTCTGAACGAATTTTCAATCGTGAAATCAACTTTATAATTATCTTTAAGTTTAATAGTTGATTTTGAAGTGTGTTTTTGAATATCTATTACAATATTTTTTGGTTCATCACCTTTTTCTTTCATAAGGCGAGAGACTTCTGAAGATATTTGAGAAATCTCGTAAGCACCGGGTGAAACGGTTATAGTTTTATACCCACTTCCTGGATTATAACTAAACTTGTTGTTTTTCTCTGTGATATTAAAAAGGGTATTGTAAGTCTCCATTGACAACAAAGAAGCCTCATATTCTTTTGTGGGGTCAAGTTGTAGTGGGTAAGGGAATGAAGCTGTGTAATCACTCATTGTGAAATTAAAACTAAGAATTGTGCTTCTCATCTTATTTAATATCTAATAAAATATCTTTGTATTGACATTTATTAATTATTTTCATATTCATCAACTGATCTAAAATGGCGGATGCTTCATTAAAACAATTGTTGTTTCCAGCCTTCTTACTACCTAACAACAATAATAACCTATTAACTAATTGTGATGGGTCATTTGGAAGAAAACTAACACCCGAACCAAGCTTAATTAAAGCATCAATAATATGTTTCTCCTTCTCATTCTTCTTACTTTTACCAGCAACAGAAACTCCATAATCAAGTGCGTTTAGCAACTCAATATACTCTCTATCTTCCTCTCTTTCCATATCAAGTGGTTCATCAAAATAAGGTGAATTAGCATGTCCATCTTTTGTTAGAAGAAACATTAATCTTGGGGTTAATTCAACATTTGGTTGGTCAGAACTTAAGAACACCAATTTATCATTAAATATCAATAACTTTTCTTTCACAAGATGGAACTGTGCTGGTTCTTCTGTTGGAATGAGACCTGCTCTGGTTTTTGAACCCTTCAAATATTCATTGTTTTGAAGAGCTTCTACAATATAATTGGAAAGTTTATTTAACTTCTCAAGATGCCGAAATAATCCTTCATCATCATATTCTAATTCTCCAAGTTCTTGCTCTGTCATTTGACTAAAATCTTTGAGCATTTGAAATTTTTTCGGAGTAAATTCTACTGTGGGAACTGTAGGTGAAATCGTTTGTTGAGTTTTTAAAAGTGGTTTAAAAAATTTCTCTTGTTTTCTTTCAAAGGCTTCTTCACCAGTTAGTTTCTGTCTCCTTTTCTTCTTTATGTCTTCCTGTTGCTTTACAACTTTTGAAACCAACTCTTGATGTTCTTTAAACTTTCTTACTCTTTCTTCGGTATTCATTTTCTGTATTTATTTATTGAAAAATATCATTTAGTATCTCATCTTGTTTCCCAACAATATATTTATATTTTCCAATCGTGTGTTTCATATTATTTTCAAATTCCTTCTTACTACATAATGTAGAACAATTATCTCTCCAAAAATTATTTGTATCTATTGAATTTAACTTAAATAAAATAAAAGTATTAGCATTGTTTCTTATTGAGCGCCGAGGGAGTTGAAAATATGACTGACTAAGATAAATACAATTACAAGAAGAATGTCTCCCTCTTGTATAGTAGCTATCCATTACTGTTTGGTTTCTCTCATTAACACAATCATCAAAGATAACGAGGTTCTTTTTTGATTTATCTAAATCTTGAGGTGAAGGTATATCATCCGTATTATCACTGAGAATACAAGTTATGGGTTTTGGTTTTGATTTTGATTTCTGTGTATCACAAAATAATTGTATTATATCATCAATATTATAATCATTTAGTTTGTTTTGAAGTTTAAATAAACCGATAATGTCTTCCTTTTTAAGACCCGCATTAAAACCCTGTGAGAGTAGTTGATACTCGGGTTGAAAACTTGACTTTGTAAAAATTATTAAATTATCATAATCTAAAAAATTAGGACTAAGGAGCATCTTTAAAAGTAAACAGGTTTTTCCACATCCGCTTGAACCGACTATTAGACATCTCAATGAATTTGGAAGATTTTTATGGTTATTAAATTTTATCTTATTTTCCCAAACGGGTAAAAAATCATTCATTTATATATTTGGAAAACAAGTCATCTAACTTTTTTTGAGTTTTTTGAGAAACTCTATATTTTATCCTGAGTTCAGGTTTAATTTCAAAATAATCCATTATTTTGTTTATATAGTATCTTGTATTAACATTTCCATTAAAATTATTTTGAATAATAAATATCATTAAACCCTTATACATTTCCTCAATACAAATAGTCTCTTCCCTTGTAAGAAATGGTGTATTATCACCATAATACTTAACATTCATCTCTCTTATTAATCTTGTAAAGTAATTCATTTTTGGTTCTAATTTAAAACAGTTATATATTTTTCTATATTTTTTATTATCATTAATTAAAATTAAATCACAGAAAATACATTGTTTATATGAACCCTCATTATTAAGCCCTATTCTACCACAATGGTGACAGATTTCTAATTTATCATATGGAGAGTCTGGAAATTCTAAATATCCTTCAGAATTTATCATATTTATAAAGTAAAATTATACTTAAAACAAAGTGCCTTTTTTAGAGGCTTTTTTAAAGATGAAACTGTGCTTAAAGTAAAACACAAAAGACAAATTTCAATCAATCTCTACTTCGGTGGAAGATATAGAAAAATATGTCAAAGATGTTAAATTGAACAAAGATAAATATGGAAATTTTTGGATTAAACCCATAATGGAGAATAACATGTGTCCTTTTATTAAATTTACGGGACAAGCTATGTTAATTAATAACTCTATTAAAGTAAATTTGACAAAAGTTTCTCCACTACTACTAACAATTTACTCAAAGCTTGAAAAGGTCATTGATAAAGAAGCTTTGAAAATGAATGATAAGACCATCAATGATTCTAGAGGAAACATTTGTATATTCTTTAATAGACCCAAAGATGTGGGTGAAATTAATAATATGAATATTAGTGGTGAACTATCATTCCGTACTCTGATTATTAGAGATTATTTGAAAATAACATTTAATGTAAAAAATATTGTGGTTATTAGTTCTAATGAAAGAAAATATATAGATATTGATGGAAGTTTAATGGTATGTAAATGAGTGATATTAACAGTCAATACTCTGAGAGTTATTATACTGAGAGTCTAGGATCTGAAGATAGTTATGATACTAATAGTTTGTGTTCAAATGATAGTTATGAGAGTAGCTTTATTGATGACTCAGATAGTGAAATTGAAATTGATGAACTAGAGTATCTAAACTTTCTGGCTAATACATAGACACTTTACTTTAAGTAAAGTTATATACATAAAACGTGTTGAAAAGCTCAAAGGTGTTTTACTTTAAGTAAAGTTATATACATAAAACGAGTTGAAAAGCTCAAAGGTGTTTTACTTTAAGTAAAGTTATATACATAAAACGAGTTGAAAAGCTCAAAGGTGTTTTACTTTAAGTAAAGTTATATACATAAAACGAGTTGAAAAGCTCAAAGGTGTTTTACTTTAAGTAAAGTTATATACATAAAATGAGTTGAAAAGCTCAAAGGTGTTTTACTTTAAGTAAAGTTATATACATAAAACGAGTTGAAAAGCTCAAAGGTGTTTTACTTTAAGTAAAGTTATATACATAAAACGAGTTGAAAAGCTCAAAGGTGTTTTACTTTAAGTAAAGTTATATACATAAAACGAGTTGAAAAGCTCAAAGGTGTTTTACTTTAAGCACAGTTTCATCTTTTAAAAAGCCTCTAAAAAAGGCACTTTGTTTTAAGTATAATTTTACTATATAAATAAATATGATCAAAGCAACGTATTGCGATGTTTGTGAACAAGAATATAAACAATACAAAAGACACCTTAAAACTAACAAACACACATTTCATCTACTTCACCTACTATCTCCTATTCAGAAGGAAACAAAACACTGTTCTGCATGTAATAAAAATATCCTCAAGAAAGGCTTTGAAATACATCTTAAAACAAATCTACATTTATCAAATTTTATCACAACTAAAAACTCTGATGGCGCATTCAAAGGACATATTAAAATAAGAGTCTTTAACTTCAAACCTCCTGAACCAGAGTCTATAGTTGATGCTGTAGAAATAGTTAAACCTGCTGTTCAAACGTTGATTGAAAAAACACTAAAAGAAATGAAACCACTTAAATTTTATATGGGAGTAAAATTAGAAATGACAAAGGACGAAGGAGTTATAGATACACCATACATGAGAACTGAGCCACACTTTATATCTTCATATCAAGATTTTAAAACATCAGGAGTCTATGATGAACTTATTAAACAAGAGCAAGATGTGGATAATTCAATCGTAGGAAGTGGATTCAATATAGGAAAAATTATTTGCATAGACATTCATATTCTTAAATCAGATCCTCTAAAAGCTTCTTCCTACATTGATTTACCCAGTGTTATCAAAAATAGAAAAGCAGTTATCAATATCAAAAATAAAGACAATAAATGTTTTCTCTGGTCTATTCTAGCACACTTACATCCTCCACATTTTCATGATGAAAGAGTATCTCATTATAAAAAATATGAGAATTCATTAAATACGAAAGATCTAAAGTTTCCTATGGCTTTAAATGATATTCCTAAATTTGAAAAGATAAATAATTTATCAGTTAATGTTTATGGTCTAACAGAAACAAACAGCATTCAGGTTTTAAAGCTTTCTGACAATTGTAAACAAACTCATATTAATCTTCTATATTTTAATTCAGAGGAAAATTCACATTATACATACATTAAAGATATTGCTAAATTAATAAAACCACAAGTATGTAAAAGAACAAATAAAATATATATTTGTTTGCGTTGTCTTAACTTCTTCCATACACAAGAAAGATTAGATAAACATTCAAATTATTGTGGTGAACATAAATCAACGGTAATCAATATGCCTAAAGAAGGCTCAAATATCACATTCAAAGATGAAAATAAAAAGATCAAACATCCATTTGTTATATATGCTGATTTTGAAAGTATTCTAGAAAAAATAGATACTGCTTCTCCAGATCCAAAAGAATCATACACAAATAAATATCAAAAACATACTCCTTGCGGTTTTTGTTATTATATCAAATCATCTGTTGGTGATAAATATAACAAGTTAGAGGAGTATAGAGGCTCAAATACCCCAGAGGAGTTTGTGAAACGACTAGAAAAAGACTGTGTCCGATTAACCAAGATAATGAGAGAAACTAATAAACCAATGTCCTTGACGAGTGAACAGAAAAGGGAATTTAGAAAAAACAATGTTTGTCATATTTGTGAGGAAAAAATTGGTGAAGGTCTAGAGGTTAGAGATCATTGTCATCTCACTGGTAAATATAGAGGTCCAGCTCATCAAAGTTGTAATATTAATTATCAACTCCCCTCTTTCATTCCTGTCTTTCTTCATAACAACGCTCATTATGATACGCATCTATTTATTAATGAACTTTCAAAGACATCTGGACACGTTTCAGCAATTCCTAACACGGATCAGAAATACATTTCATTCACAAAAACAATTCACACATCTCCTATTACTCATATCAGATTTCTTGATACATTAAAATTCATGGCAAGTCCATTGGCTAACTTTGTTCAAAATCTAAAAGAGTTTCCATGTCTTTCAGAGTATTTTTCAGATAAAGATTTTCTAACACAAAAGGGAATTTACCCCTATGACTATATGGACTCATTTGGGAGATTCAATGAAACACAACTTCCTTTAAAAGAAAATTTCGATAAAAAATTAAACAACAGTCATATATCTGATAAAGATTATGTACACGCACAAAATGTTTGGGAAAAATATAACATCAAGAATCTTGGCGAGTATCACGATTTGTATCTCACAACTGATGTGCTTTTATTGGCCGATGTATTTGAAGCCTTTAGATCTGTTTGTCGCACTGGATATGGATTGGATCCTGCTCACTACTACACAGCACCTGGATTGGCTTGGAGCGCGATGTTGAAAATGACAAAACAAGCTTTGGATTTGATAACCGATGTCGATATGCTTTTGATGATTGAAAAGGCAAAAAGAGGTGGAATTTCACAAGTATGCTCGAGCAGATACGCAAAAGCAAATAACAAATATCTTCCAAATTATGATTCAACGAAAGAGAGTTCTTACTTGATGTACTATGACGCAAACAACTTGTATGGCTGGGCAATGTCTCAAGCTCTTCCTTATGGGAAACTAAGATGGGTAAAGGAAAAAGACTACACAAAGGTTTTACAAGATGTATGTATCTCTACACAAAAAGAATTGGATGATTCAAAGGTTGGTTATTATTTTGAGGTCGATTTAAAATATCCTGAAGAACTTCATATCAAACATAAAGATCTTCCATTTGCTTGTGAGAAAGAAAGTCCAAAGAAAGAATGGTTGAGTGATTATCAACGATCGTTTGATATAGGTGAATCAACAGAAAAATTACTTACTACATTATATAACAAGAAAAATTATGTACTACACCAAAGAAATTTGCGACAATATTTATCAAAAGGTCTAAGAGTAGAGAAGATCCACAGGGTTCTAAAGTTCAATCAAAGTCATTGGTTAAAGGGGTACATTGATTTTAATACACAAAGAAGAACAGAGTCAAAAACAAATTTTGAGAAAGACTTTTATAAATTGATGAATAATGCGGTCTTTGGTAAGACCATGGAGAATGTGAGGAAAAGACAAAATATCAGACTAGCAACATCTTGGGAACAAGCATCAAAATTAATTAATAGACCGAGTTTTACTAGAGCTGAGGTCTTTACTGAGAACTTTTGTGCGATCCATTTGGTTAAAGAGAGTATTGAAATGGACAAACCTATTTACATTGGAACATCAATTCTTGACTTGTCAAAGTCATTAATGTATGATTACTTTTATATTAATCTAAAATCAAAGTATAAGGATAATGTGTCATTGTTGTATATGGATACTGATAGTTTTATTTTGAAAATTAATACTGATGATGTTTATTCAGACATGAAAAAGGACATTAATATCTATGATACAAGTAATTACAGTCCAGAGAGTGAGTTGTTCTCTTCTAAAAATAAAAAGGTGATTGGAAAGTTCAAGGATGAATTGGGAGGAAATGTTTTGAGTGAATTTGTGGGATTGAGGTCGAAGGCTTATGCTTATAAATACATTGTGAATAACGTTGAAAAGACTGATAAGAAGTTAAAAGGTGTAAAGAAAAATGTCATTAAAGAAACAATAAACTTTAAGGATTATTATAACTGTTTAACAACAAAGAAAGAAGAGTTTAGAAAGATTAATGGAATAAGAAGTTATAAACATCAATTATATTCAGAAGAGGTGAATAAGAAAGCATTGGGGGCTTTTGATGATAAGAGGTTTATTTTAGAAAATGGAATTGATAGTCTCCCTTATGGTTATATAAGTATATAAGTGATAAGATATATAAGTGATAAGATATACAAGTGATAAGATATAAGTGATAAGATATATAAGTGATAAGATATATATAAGTGATAAGATATATATATAAGTGATAAGTTAAAAAGGGGGTTAGGGATTTTAACGGGCTACCGCCACCTTTTTTACTATTATATAAATGATAGAACCAAGTATCAACCAAACTAAAGAGTGGAGGTGTAATCAACCTTGGTATATAAATGGAAAACACAACGAATGTGAAAAATATCAGATTCAAGAGGTTGAGAGAATCACTGGTCAGAAGGTTCTCAAGACGGATAACCGTATTCATTTGTTAAGTGGGGTAATGGAGGGCGGGAAGAAAAATATATTAGAGTGGAGTGAGAACTTTAATGGTTATCAATCGGATAATAAATATTATAATTTTAAAATAGTATGTGGGAGAGGAGGAGGTCAAACAAGAACCCTCCGTGAAACATACCACTTTATACTTTCACAACAAAAGGTTAAGGAACCTGTATACTTTATAAATATACTTGATGGGGATGAGTTCTATAGGAGAATGGAACTCTTAAAAAAGTTAGAAAGAGATAATATATTTATAGGCTCATTAGTAGAGTGGTCTAAGGAACTACATTAAGGGGCTAGTGGGGGGAATAGGGTAAAAATTACATGTAAGTGAGAAGGATCATAGGTTCATAAGGCTAGAAGGATTATAGATTCATAAGGAAGAAAATCATAGGTTCATAAGGTGAGAAGGATTATAGGTTCATAAGGTGAGAAGGATTATAGGTTCATAAGGCGAGAAGGATTATAGGTTCATAAGGTGAGAAGGATTATAGGTTCATAGAGGGAGAAATAGAGGTGTTTATGATTTTTGAAAAAGACAAGGGGGTAAATGACATTAGATAGGGATTTCCCATGTTAAACGGAGGTGTCCCAGAAGCAACATTTATCACCTACTTATATATATACAGTATCTATATATATATACAGTATCTATATAATTATATATATATATATATCTATATATATATCTATATATATATATATATATATATATATATATATATATATATATATATATATATATATATATACGTGTGTGTTCTGATTTATTCACTCCTTCCTAATATCTATATGATTCAAACATATTAGTAAGATGGTCAATGTGCCTCTTATTGGAAAAGTGTGGAAAGATTACTTCGTGACCATCCCCCCCCCCCCCCCCCTTCCCTCAACTCCATCCCATTCAACCCCTCGACACAGCACTCTCTCCCCAGCCACTGTAACCTCCACATTCCTCGTTAAAGATTCAGTATCCTGAACATCTTTGCCAGAGGGCCCTCTGGTCGATAGCTGGCAATATTAAATTGTACATGTTATGTTCAGTATACTGAACCCAAGGACGGAGAATTTTGAATAAGTATTTGTGGGTTGGATTTTCTCCTACATTTTCTGCCAAGAGCATCTTGCCCCACCTTATTTGACATTGAAAATATTTGACATGTTTGACTTTGAGGTATTGTATGTGCAGCTTCTCTATTGGGCCTGAGGCATGCATGATAGAAAAAAGCCATAAATGACTGAATAATTTGATGTATTTTATTCTCAGGTGCCACTTGGATGGCAAAGCCACCAAAGGATCTTCTTGTGAACGTCAGCAAACGTGCAGTATTTCAATGCCGGGCAGATGCTGATCCAACTCTCAACATCACTTACTCCTGGCTTATGCGTGGACAGTCCATTGACTTTACAAGTACTGAAAATCACTTCACTCTCAATAAAAAGGTAAACATTACCTCTTTAAAAGCCTTCTATATTCCAAGGTGCAATTTGGATTATGGATTACAAAACGGAAACATCACTCTGCATGTTGGGTAATGATTATTAGCCTGACATTATAATCATAATTTTGACCTGCATTAGAAAATTATAGTTGCCAATGTCAGTTTATTTTTTTTGAGTTTCTAATTGGTGAAAAGTAAATGGCCATTGTGTAGCAACTTTATGTCATTTATTTTAAGCAGTTAACTGCTGTCGTCTAGAAGAATTATTCGGAGGGATTTTAATGTAATACTGTTGAATGACACATGATGCAAGGGTACATGCAGTGCCTTCAGAAAGTATTCACACCTCTTTAATTTTTTCACATTTTGTTGTGTTACAGCCTGAATTTAAGATGGATTGAATCGAGTTTTTTTGACACTGATCTACAAATAATGCCTCATAACTTTAAAGTGGAATTATTAATTTTTTTGAAATTTTTACCAAATAATTTACAATGAAAAGCGTAAATATCTTGTCAATAAGTATTCAACCCCTTTCCTTTGATACTCCAAATTGAGCTCAGGTGCATCAAATTTCATTTGTTCATCCTAGAGATGTCTCTACAACTTGATTGGAGTTCACCCGTGGCCAATTAAATGTATTGGACATGATTTAGAAAGAAACATGCCTTTCTATATGAGGTGCCAAAGTTGACAGTGCATGTCAGAGCAAAAACTCTACCATGAAGTCCAAGGAACTGTCCATAGAACAACGAGAAAGAATTGTGAGGAGTCATAGATCTGGGGAAGGGTATAAAACAATTTCTGGAGTGCATAAAGTTCCCCAAGAGCACAATGCACTCCATCATTGCCAATCTTCCGGGTTCGGTTGCGAGAGGACGCTGGCGTTGCATATTCGCCGCTTCTCCGACTGGATGGATGTACAGGGTCTGCTTCTACTTTTCTGACCTGACATCTCACACCTGTCCTGCCTTTTCACACCCGCACGTGCCGCGTGTTCTCCGGCTGGATAACGGAATCTGCTTTTGATGGTACGGAATACGGAATCGAAAGGCCCGCTCCCGTTGTTTGTGGCCGTGGCCTTGTTTGCCGGTGGCCTTGTGGTCTTGGTGGCCTTGTGGCCTTGTTTGCCGCTGTGGTCTTGATTAGCGGCTGCAGTCGTTTGCCGCTGCGTTTGCCGCTGCGTTTGCCGCTTTGCCTCCTCGACCTTGGCCTCGTACTCGTCCCTTCGCTCCTGCCTGGCATGGCTCTGAAGTACTCCGCCGCAAGGCTTCTTCTGCTCAATACCCGCTCCACCCCATCATGCATCTCTGCCATCAAATCAAATGGACTCCTCCGACGACCCAGGTACATTCACCGTGGCTCCGGTCGCAAGTTTGTTTATTTGCAATCAGGTCACTCCATCCCCGTCCTCTGGTCGGCTCAGCGCACTCTCACTCTTCGTCCCAGCGCACCTGGTCACAGCAACCCACACGATCGCACCTCTTGCCTACGAACCCTGGCTAAATCACCTGAATTCATCCCTGCTGTTCAAAACAACATCAAGCTCACCCTGTTCAACACCCGGTCCCTCAACAATAAATGCCTCATCCTGAACGAATACATCCTGGATAACAAACTGGACTTTCTCTGTCTCACCGAAACCTGGCAACAACCTCTGGACTACTACACACTCAACCTCACCACACCCAATGGATATTCCTACGTCAATAAACCACGCTCGGAGGGCCGAGGTGGTGGAATTGCCGTTATCCACCGTCAAGACATCAAGACCAACCTCATCTCCATCTCATCTGCTCCATCATTTGAACACCTGGCTTTAAAACTCTCTGGTCACACGCAGTCAGTCATGGCTGTCGTCTACCGCCCTCCCAAACCACACCCATCATTCCTGTCTGACTTCTCCTACTTTCTGACCCAGCTATGTTCCCTCTCCCCCTCAATCCTCCTCCTTGGTGATTTCAATATCCACATGGACTCCACTGACTCCACAATAACCACTGACTTCACTGATTTACTCACCTGCTTTAACCTCACTCAACATGTCGACTTTCCTACCCATATCCGTGGTCACATTTTGGACCTTGTCTGCTCCACTGGATTAAATTTGCACCATCTCTATGGCTCCGACCTCACCCTCTCTGACCACTTAGCCATCACTCTGACCATCAACATCCCCGCCCCAACACCAAGGCATTATCGCACAATCAACTTCCGTAAGCTAAACGCTCTTTCACCTACCTCATTCTCATCCACCCTCTCTGAAAAAATGTCCACTTCTCCCTTCATTGACCTCCACACCCCTTCCGACCTCACTGACTACTACAACCACACTCTCTCCTCCTGCCTTGACCAGCTTGCGCCTGTAAAAACCAAAACAGTTTCTTTCACCCATTCTGCTCCCTGGTTTACCCCTGAACTCCACCTGATGAAAACTCGTGCTCGCCAACTTGAAAGACTCCGCAATAAAACGGGTCTCACAGTTCACTCCCAAGCCTACAAGGACCACATACAACACTACAAAGATGCCCTCTCCCGCGCCCGCTCTGCCTACTACTCTCAAATTATCCACTCTGGCTCCGGAAACCCAAAAGCACTCTTCTCGACAATAAACAAACTCCTCCGCCCCCTGAACACCACCACCCAGTCATTCACAGTAGACAACTGCATCTCCTTCCTCTCTTTCTTCCAACGCAAAATTGACAACATCTACAACAGCTTGACCACCGCCGCACCCGCTCCCCCTCCAACCACCTGCCCCCCCCTTGTCCTGCCATCCCCTGTCTCGGTTCTCCCCAATCTCTCCTACTGACCTCTCTGAACTCCTCATAGGAATGAAAACTGCCACCTGCACTCTTGACCCCATCCCCTCCAGCTTTGTCAAAGCCTCCCTCCCTGCTCTCTCTCCACTTATCATTGCAACAATAAACTCCTCCCTGTCTACAGGCATCGTCCCACCTTCCCTCAAAATTGCTGCTGTTACCCCCATTCTAAAAAAACCTGGTCTAAACCCTGACACCCTAAACAACTTCAGACCCATCTCCAACCTACCCTTTCTGTCAAAAGTTTTGGAACGCGCTGTAGCCACTCAACTCAAACATCATCTCTCTGCCAATAACTTGTATGAAACATTCCAATCCGGATTCCGCTCCAACCACAGTACTGAAACTGCTCTCCTCAAAATCACCAACGACCTTCTCCTCTCCTCTGACGCTGGCAACCTCAACATTCTCGTCCTCCTCGACCTCAGCGCTGCCTTTGACACCATCGATCACACTATCCTCCTCACCCGACTTGAATCCACCTTTAACGTCACTGGCACTGCCCTCTCTTGGATTAAATCATACCTCTCTGACAGATGCCAGTTCATCTCCATCAATAACTGCAAATCCCCCACTGCTCCCCTCCCCCAAGGTGTCCCCCAAGGTTCAGTTCTTGGCCCCCTCCTCTTCATCCTTTACCTGTCCCCGCTCGGTCACTTAATCCGCCGTCATGGTCTCCAATTCCACTGCTTCGCCGATGACATCCAGCTTTTCATCTCCACCAAGTCCGTCTCCACCGACACCCACTCTATCCTGACAAACTGCATCACTGAAATAAAATCCTGGCTTCAAATCAACTTCCTCAAGCTTAACTGTGATAAATCTGAAATAATCATCATTGGCCCAAAAACGCTCACAAAATCCACCCATAACTTTGCCCTCAACATCGACGGTATCCCAGTATCCACCTCCCCTCACATCCGGAATCTTGGCGTCATCTTTGACCAAACCCTTTCCTTCGACAAATACACTAAACAGATCACAAAGTCAGCCTTCTTTCACCTGAAAAACATTGCCCGTCTCCGCTCATCCCTCTCCTCCACGGCTGCAGAAACCCTCATCCACGCCTTCATCACCTCCCGTCTGGACTACTGCAATAGCCTCCTCTATGGTTCACCCTCAAAAATCACCAATAAACTCCAATACATTCAGAACTCCGCTGCCCGTCTACTCACTCATTCCCGGACCCGTGACCACATCACCCCCGTCCTTTACAAGCTTCACTGGCTCCCCATCCCCCAGAGAATCCAGTACAAAATCCTCCTCCTGACATACAAAGCCCTCCATAACCTGGCCCCATCCTACCTGGCTGACCTCCTCTCCAGACACACTCCCACCCGCAACCTCCGCTCTGCTGGTACCAACCTCCTGACCCCCTCCATCCGGACCAAATTCAGATCCTGGGGGGACAGGGCCTTCTCCATCGCTGCTCCCACCCTCTGGAACTCACTACCTCACACCATCAGAGACTCCTCCTCACTCACCACATTCAAAACATCACTAAAGACCCACCTGTTCAACGCTGCATTCAACATTCAACCCACAGCATTTAACCCCTGACTATCTCTTCTCCTTCTCCCTCCTTTTGCTTTAAATATTTCCCTATTGATTCTTGTCTTGTCTTTTTGATTCTTGTCTTATATATATGCAGTATATCGCTGCTGTTTGTTTTCTTGATTCTTGTCTTTTTGCAATTGTTGTTTTCATGTATTGTTATGCATTATGTTTTCCACTCTGTCAAAGCGCCTTTGGGCTTCTGGAAAAGCGCTATACAAAATAAATGAATTATTATTATTATTATTATCATTAGGAAATACAAAGAATATGGAATTACCCAGGCTCTTCCTACAACTGGCCCTCCACAAAAACTGACGAACTGGGCAAGAAGAACCTTGATCAGGGAAGTGACCAAGAACCCAATGACCACTATGACAGAACTAGAGTTCCTTGGCTGAGATGGGAGAATCTGCCGGAAGGGCAACAGTCTCTGCAGCACTTCACAAATCTCGGCTTCATAGGAGAGTGGCCAGACAGAAGCCACTCCTGAGAAAAAAAGCACATGACACCATGTCTGGAGTTTGCAAAAAGTCACTTGAAAGACTCTGAGAGCATAAGGCAAAATATTCTGTATTTTGTACATAAGGCAAAAAAATTGAACTATTTAGCTTGAATGCAAAGCACTATGGCTGGAGGAAACTGTTGTGGATTTCCTAGACAGTATGTAATTGATGAATCAAGAATTCAATGTCCAAAAACTTTTGTCAGCTGAAGGATCACAAATTTTAATTCGCAAAGGAGGATATCACTTTTTGTTTACAAGAAGTGCACAGCAAGAAACAATAACCCTTATCAAACCAAGAAGAACATACTGCAATTCACGAAAAGGCACATTGCAAGATACACTACAAAATCCTAAGTCCTGGTACAGTAGAGATGTACATCAAAGGAAACATCATAAGGATACACCAAATACACAGTAGCAGGCATAGTATACAATATAGACATACAGTATCGACAAACCAAGTGAACAATATCAACATACTGTATTTACAAACCAAGTGCAATTCTAAGTACAATATCAGCATACAACATCGACAAACCAAGTGAAAATCCTAAGTACAATATCAACATACAGTATCGACAAACCAAGTGAAAATGCTCAAATTTGAAGTTGTCCACATGTCCTTTATACAGCCTGGAATTTGGAGGAGCAAGTGAAAAGGAAGGAGTGAAGATGGGATTGGTCGCATGAAGAAAAGGGGAGGAGAGCAGTAGGATTGGTTGAGCAAAGTGTAGGTGGGAGGGATGAGGGCAGTGGGGATTGGTCGAATGAAATATTGGGGTGGGAGGGAGCAAAGATCGAGGGATACAATGTGATTGGTCGATTGAATGCTGGGATGAATAGACTCCCCGCCGAGTAAGCTAGAGAGTAGGTCTGCATATCAAATCTTTTTAATGAGGCACATCTGTTTCCCATTGTCTTCTGCCAGGCCTTGCGGAGCCATCATCCTTTTAAAAGTTATTGAAGACTTCATTAACTTTTAGAAGGTCATTCATTAACTATCTACAAATGTGAAGCATTCAAAAGAAATAAGTGGATATATCTTTGATTCATGTTCGACACTACAAGGACAAAGATTACTTACTTCATACTATGTAAATGTAAACTACAAAAAACTTTATATATTTTACTTATTAAACTTTTAAATATTATCTTAGAAACAAGCACATCAAATTCATCTTTTTCAACTGCAAACTCATCTTTTCCTCATAAGTCAAAAGATCATTATAATGAATATTCATATATATTATATAATATAACCTATGTATATATTGTGCAGTGGAAGAAAAGGTATAAACTTGTATATATATACCATTACAAAAGGATTGCTTTTGGAAAGTTTTACTGAGAACGTCTTGGTTTGTTTTAAATCAGAATGCCGACCATAGCCACCCTGCCGAATTGCATGCACGTGGTAGTTATTTGGGATAAGCAAACCTGCATGCAACTTCAACTATGAATTATAGGTATTTATCTCCGAACCGTTACCCAGTTTTGCCTTTTGTTAAAAACAAGACTGCATTGACAATTCCATAAGCAATCTTAAGACTTTAAAACCCATTATATGAAGCAAGAAGAAAGAAAGGTACATGTGAACCCATCCCCCACAGGCCAACGCAAAAGCAAACCATCCACTTCCATTGTCTGACGGGAACACCTCCTCCACTCTGCCCAATAATTTACAAGTATTTACATTTCACTTATCAAATAATGTTAGTTCCAGACCTCTTACTGAGCCGATTATCACAGCCACAATGAAAACAAGTTTGCCGAGCACATGGCAAATAAGCATTAGTTTTACCAAACAATTAAAGTGATCTGAATACTAATGTACTCTTCTCAGACATCGTGACGCCAGCTGTCAGCCGTATTATTTACCAAGAAAGCCTCATTTTTCTACAATTTTGCTTATATAACATAATAAAACATAACGCCATGTGATTTTCTGAATCATTATTCGATATTGTACAGAATCATTTATCATTTGGGTAGACCCGATCCAACATTACATAAAAAACGATTTTACCAGTTTGTGGTTCTCGACAAAATTATGACAAGTTGTGGTCTTCCATTGCCTCTGTTTAAGAATTTACTTTCTCGAGCAAACAAATTTGGTCAGGGTGCCAGAGATAATTCACCTACTTGAGAAATCTCAACTTCTGTATGGAAGTTACAAAAAAACTTGCACACAAGGTGAGCAGGTTATAAACACACGATTTTGACAGGTTGTGGCTCATATAAATCACTCGATTCAAAGATAAATTTACACTTCCACAAAACCAAGCACAGCACATCACCAATTCAACACCATCCCTACCATGAAGCATTGTGGTGGCAGCATCATGCTATGGGGATGCTTTTCA
The DNA here is from genome assembly GCF_964187855.1 of Myxine glutinosa. Lineage (NCBI taxonomy): Eukaryota > Metazoa > Chordata > Myxini > Myxiniformes > Myxinidae > Myxine > Myxine glutinosa. The sequence goes on along the minus strand of NC_136261.1, from coordinate 286,886,068 downwards.
GCCACAGGGACCAGGAGACATGTAAGGATAGAGTGAACAATGAATGGAGCAAAATACATGCAAATCCTTGAGGAGAATCTGCTTCAGAGTGCAAAAGACCTGAGACTGCGGAGGATATTTACGTTTCAACAGGACAATGACCCAAATCATACAGCCAAAGCAACAATGGAATGGCTTCCGAACAAGAACGTGAAAGTCCTTGAGTGATCCTGCCAAAGCCCAGACTTGAATCCCATTGAGAATCTATGGAAAGGCTTGAAGATTGCTGTTCACCGATGCTCCCCATCTAATTTCACAGAGCTTGAGCAAATCTGCAAGGAAGAATGGGAGAAACTCCCCAAATCCAGATGTGCAAAGCATATGCAGACATGCCCAAGAAGAATCAAAGCTGTAATCACTGCCAAAGGCGCTTCTATGAAGTAGTGACTCATGGAGTCCAATACTTATGTAAATTAGATGTTTCTGTATTTCATTTTAATTATTTTGTAAAACTTTCGAAAAAGAAATCTCCATTTTGATATTATTGGGATATTATGTTTAGATCAGTGACAGAAAAAAAATGTCAATTCAATGGATTTTAAATTAAGGCTGTAACACAATAAAATGTGAAAAAAATCAAGGGGTTTGAATAACTTCTGAAGGCACTGTATGAGGTAATGACTCATGGGGGCTGAATACTTATGTAAATTACATATTTCTGTTCTTCATTTTTAATTAATTTGTAAAAGATTCTCAAAACATGTTTTCACTTTGTCATTATGTGGCATTTTGTGTTCATTGGTGACAGGAAATTTTAATTTAATCCATTTTAAATTCAGGCTGTAATACAACAAAATGGTAAAAGGTCAACAGGTGTGAAAACTTTCTGAATGCGTTGTTGATCGCAATCGTAATCGTAATGTTTTTTTTTTGTTTTTTTTTGTGTACAGAATCGAGGCTCATGTAAGAGCTAACACATTGAACATGAAAACATGCACAGACACATAAAACATACAATGAAGGGAGCAGGAGACAAGAGGGGAGAGGGAGGGAAGCACACAAGCACAACAACAGTAGAGAACAGGGACGTGGGTAGATCTGTTTAATGGGTAGGACTGGGGAGGAGGAAAGGGTACACGGTATAAAACAAATTAACACTAATGGGAATTTCACCTATGTTTCACCGTATATGTTGACCGTAATCCCTTATTCCATTCACCCTAAGTACAAAGTAGGCTGTTTGATCATAAATTTCACATGGATGTTAGAGAACATGACGAATAGATGTGTGTCTGCAATGCAAGAGGGGTGCAGGTGCTAAATGTTTCACATAATCTAAGGAAAATGTGATCGCACTATTTTTTAAATCATGCAATTGACATGCACTTTATACCGCTGTCACACACTAGTTCACAGGTAGAAGCATTACCTACGTGGGACATAAGAATGATATATTTTGTAACGGTTCACCAGTTGGTCTAGTTGCCCAGTTAAAATCCGGTGAGTCGCTCAGCGACCACACAGTCACCCACCGCAGCGATTTCCATTCGGGTCCCATGCCCAACATTGTGTTACTGTGCCAATTTTAATCACTGCATGTTCCACAAGTGACGTTCCGAGGCAAACATGGGACATATCTTATTGTCTGGCCAAGAACAAGCAACCATGTGTTTCCGAACTCTTCACGGTTCACTCCTGCGGCCATTTTCTATCTTAAACAGATTTCCCCCCGAGCCACCAGATGGCACCGTTGTTAGCAAGCATGGTGAGCCAAGACCAAGTTGATTCAATCAATGTATTGGTGTGTGTAAAAGCAGCACATAAGTTCAAAAGGGCAATCGCAATTCGATAAAATTGATAACCCCAATAATTAACCCCTAGAACGATGTGCGCCCACAAATAGACCATCAACGAAACAAGTCCTTTCATAAACTATGTATTAAGGGCTCAGACACATGATTAAAGACTGGGGGTGCCACAAGGACAGCAGGGTTGGCTTGGTCCAAACTCGATATTGTTGGTTGATGGCAGCAATGTCCAACTCCATGATTGCCAGGAGAGCTAGGAGTCATAGTGAATAGCGATGGTGCTGGCATGGGGCAGGCATAGTGCCGGCATGCAAGGAATGGCCGATTGGCCGGAAGTGGGGCGTCGCCCAGCAGCTGTACCCACTAGATGTCTAATTAGCTACTTCTCTGGTCAATCTCCACCCCTTCCGCATGCTGCATATGCTTTTATTAGCATTGGCCCCCACCTCGAGCCATGGTGCACTTCACCCCTCCCCTTTTGTTTGCTATTGGCTGATGGTCCAGCCCAAGGGTGGGCCGAGCCCCGCATGACCCCTGACCTGGCAGATATAATATGGCAGACTGGCAGCCATTTTGTTATTAAACGTGTCCCAAACCATTTCTCGGACATGCATGTACCGATTTTGTTCAAACTTTGCACAAAGACAATACATGAGTGTAAATATGCAGAAGATTTTGTTTCGTAATCTGACCAAAGATGGCCGACTAACAGCCTTTAACTCCGTACAGCAAAATTATGAAACCACGGGGGCTATGACATTTATGTTTTTTTTCTTCTTGTTAACTGTGGGTTTTGAATCAGTTGCATTAAACTTTGTTCTATCGATAGTCCATTAAGGAATTGTTTACATGTGCTTTTAATGCAGCCATCAATATTGCTGTGTTGCTTGTCACAGTTATTGCTTGTGGTATGAGTACCAGTTATCAGTTATTGCTGCTCCCATAATGCTTCACATGCTCTAGAATACTTTGCTAATTCCATGTGCACACTCTCATTTATTATTGGGGGTCTATAGCTGTTAAGGTGGCTGGCTTGAGATCTCAGGATCTTGAGTTAAAGCCCCTGTCATGCCATTGAATTAACACTGTTGTGTAACTAATTAATTTAGCCTTGATTGACAGACAGGAGACGAGAAATAATTAATGTCCACAAACTGTTTAAGATAATCGACTGATTTTTAATGAAACGTGGAGGACTTTGCTTAGGTTACAAAAATATATACATCAAAGGACTTCAAAAAACCACTTGGTAAGAATCCAACTCCAAAAGAGAACACACACACACACACACACACACACACACACACACACACACACACACACACACACACACACACACACACACACACACACACAATAATTCCTAAGCAAAATCCTGAAGCATTTGTGCAGCACAGCCTTTCTTATACTTGTGAAGGAAAAGAGAATGCGGCTGGGCTGAGGGGAAGAGAGAGAGGAAGGGGGGAACGAGATAAGAAAGGTTGCAAGAGATTTAAACGTGATGAAGACAAACTGGTTTTTCCATTCTTTTCATCTTGGGAGAGGTTTTGGGTTACATAAAATACAATTCAGTTATTGTGAAGCATACAGTTATAACATAATACATTTCCCATTTTGTCTCAGAACATTCCCATAACTTGCATCGAATTAATAGAGCATTAACTCACAGTTGTGTAAGCCTACAAGAAAGTGTGTGATTTCCATTCAAACAGGGAACTCCTACTCAGTTGCCAGGCCATTATCTATCCTCAAAGGGAGAAAATAATGTTTTAAACAGTTACACATGTTGACACCTTGCAATATAGTTTCAGAACAACAATACACTTGCTCATATTCCTAAATAAGTAGAGAAATTTGTTGTATATAAGTTGAATCATATGGATTATGTGTAGTTAAACTTAAAATCATGAAAAGAAATAGGAGTCTTTGAACAAACAAAGGATGCTTTGAAACTTTAAATTATCAGCTCGTACCTCATGCAACACGGATTTGACCTTGAGCAGTGTTCAGTGATAACAGATTTGAGAAGTTATTTTCTTTCCCAACTTCCAAAACTTTCTTAAAACTTGTATTAAATTGGAGTCTAAATACATAACTGTTTGCAGAATATCATGATCATATATATGTTCTATAAAGAGTATATTTATTTGTTCTACAGTATTTAATTGGAAGAAGCTTATTCTTTTTAATTCAAACGTGTTGATTTGATTGTGAGAGGGAGTGGAGACGTGCAGCTTGGTTGCCCCCAAGAATCAATGCAAGGAAACGATTTATGACCCTCTCTGGAGTTCGCAGCTTTACTGACTATCCCTCCATTCCCAGTTATTAAAAAAAGAATGGTTATTGCTCGTAGATTTTAAAACATGATTCAAACTGAGCATTATATATTAATGCAGCTTAAGCAAGCAATTAGAACTAAAGTGTTTGCCACATCAGGTGGAGGCTCAAGGAAATCCACTTAACTTACACAAATTACGTACGCAATTAATATATTTCCACAACAACACCATGTTGGTAGACTCAGCCTGTCATCCTTCCGAGGTTTGCAAAATGAGTACCAGCTTACTGGGAAGTATGTGTCATTCGAGTATCCTGCGTCGGAGTGGCGATCGATCCATGATTGTGACCAATAGCCTAGAAATTGCTTTGGCAGCCCAATGCATCATCACAATGCAAAAATGAGTGGTCATACAGACTTGGCATTTAATTTGGAATATTTTTTTTTTCTTGAATTGGGTTTAGTTTCTTAACTCAGTATATCAATCTGGTGAGTTTCTTTTACACTTTGGTGATTTATTTGTTGAAAGAACCATGTCACTGATTGTCTGTCGTAGCAAGAAGTCAACAACAGGATTATATCACAGGTGGCGTGGCAAAATGTACGGACAGGTGCATTTGATGATTGGCTTCACAGTCGGGTATACAAGGGTTGTTGCGTTCTGTATTAGTGGAAAACAACTGCTGCACATCTCCAAAAGTTATTGCCGCTTCCTCTGGAGATGGCCCGTCAACTCAACAATGCTGTTTGTCATGGAGTGGTGGCTTTACGAAATTACGGCATGAAACAGCGTGCTATTGCTCGGCAGTATGGCATCACTCAAGGTCAGGTGTCAAAGATCCTGAAACGAAATGCTCAGAGGGGTGTCCCTACTCCAAAACCGAGGCCAGGACGTCCCCGCAGAACCACAAGGAGGGATGATCGCCAGCTGCACCGGTTAGTCCGCAATGGCCGTACCAAGTCAGCTAATCGGCTTAGGGCTGAGTGGCAGCAACTGACAAATGTGCCTGTATCCAGAAGGCTAGTCAATCAACGACTGGTTCAAGCAGGCTATCATGACAGGTGTCCCCTGAGAAAGCCACGCCTGACCAGACAACACCGCCAGCACCGATTGCAGTGGGCCAGAGAGCACCGTCAATGGCAGCCAGGACACTGGAATCACGTGATCTTCAGTGACGAGTCTAGATTTCTGGTCTATCGTCAAGATGGCCGTGTCCGAGTGCGCAGACAAGTGCATGAAGCCTACAACAAAGATTGCATAGTGCCAAGAGTCCAAGCTGGAGGTGGTGGGGTGACCGTTTGGGCTGCTTTTCATGCAGGGGGGGAAACTGACCTGGTTGTTCTGAATGGAAACCTGAACCAGTTCGAGTACAGGGCCATTCTGGAAGAAACGTTGCTTCCATTTGCTCGTGCAGCCTTTCGAGGAAACTTTGTCTTCCAAGATGACAATGCACGGCCTCATCGTGCTCGCATGATCCAACACTTTCTTGCTGACCGTGGTGTAGAGCATATTGAGTGGCCTGCCATGTCCCCGGATATGAATCCGATAGAGAACTTGTGTGCAGAATTAACGCATCAAATCGACCACTTAGACCAGCAGCCGACCTCTGTGCGTGAATTGCAGCAGGCTATTGTCACTGCATGGCAAGCGATTCCTGTCCAAACCTTGGCAAATCTCGTGAACAGCATGCCTCAACGTGTACGTGCTCTCCTGAATGCTCGTCGGGGTTACACGAAGTACTGAACTGTAATTTTACTGTCCGTAATCCCAGTCGTAATTTAACTTTTGTTTTTGTTAAACAATTTTTTGGCTAATGTGCAAAATAAAGAGATACTTCTGGAAAACGTACAGAAGTTTAACACAGTACTGTCCATGAATTTTTTTTTTTGTTTTTTTTTTGTATACAAGATCGAGGCTCGTGAAAGAGCGAACATTAATCACACAGAAAGACAAACAGACACATAAAACAAATAACATCGGGAGTGGTAGACAAGATGGGGAGAGAGGGGGAAGGACACAAACACAACATTTGAGAGCAGGGACCGAGAGACATGGAGACATCGAGAGATCTGTGGGAGGGAGAGGGCTTTGGGGGGGAGGCATGTGAAGGGGGGGGGGGGGGTGGGAGAGGTATAAACATATGGACACTGCCAGGATTTCCAGGAAAGAAGTTGGAATTTCAAACAAGGTGGATCTGGGGTGAATTAGTGGGGGTAGAAAAGATCAAGGTTATGGATGGGGGAAGATAAGAGATGGAGGTGAACAGCTGTTTTAAAGACCTGGAGGGAGGAGAGGGATTGAAGGGAGTGTGGGAGTTTGTTCCACAGGCGGGAGAAAAGAGGAATGAAAGAGTGAAGGTGAATTTAATTGAGTTAGATATCAGTTTACATCACTTTCAAGGATCAATTTATTTGTTTCGAAATGTCAAATGTGGTGTTTGTTTCTTTTAAAGGTCACATTAACAAAATCTAGAATAATTTCAACATAATTCCAATGAACTTTTGGTTCTAAGACATCTTGAAAAGTAAGTTCACCCCCGCAAAAAATATATTCCATTTTAAATGCCAAGTCTGTATTAAGCATGATATTTTCAAAACATTCTACAAATTAGTCTCGTTATGCCATGCAATGTTTAAACAAAAAAACTCAAATAACTAGAAGGGCACTCAGTAGAGCGCATGCCTCCGCCAGGCTGAACAGTTTATGGTTTCTATCTTAATGATGGGCCTAATCTGGATTCGGAGCTGAACCAAAAATCGAATTGGCTTGTTGTTGTCGTCACCGAACCAACTCATCCACCAAGTAATAAATCATCCACAACTTTTGAAAGTATGTTATACCTCGTTTTTCGCCTGATCTCCCAATGGTGAAGAATCACTTTTAAAATTCTAGTAGCTGGATCCGGACCCGGATCTTCACCAAAATCTAATCATTTCGTCCTTATTACATACCCACCCTCTCCGCCAAATTTGTCCGAATCCGTCCACAACTTTTTGAGATATCTTGTTCACAAACAAACAAACAGAAAAACACACAGACAGGGGTGAAAACATAACCTCCATCCACTTTTGGTGGCAGAGGTAATTACCTTACTCATGATAAATTTCATTTTCCTTCATTCAAATTCTCCACCAAACAAATTGGTTTGTCTTAATAGGACTATACTATATTCTAACAAGAGCAATGCGACTGTGTCGCCAATATGCCTCCGCATAGTCCCACAATGGGTATATGGCTTCGATCAACAACAACAACAACAACAACAGGCATTTTAAGGCCATTTCCCCTGCTCGAGCGGGGGTTAGCCTTGCGGTCCCCATGACAATCTTCTCCATTTTGCCCTGTTTTCTACATATCCCCTTGTTAACCCCGTTGCTCACATTTCTTCTTCCACCATCTTTAGCCAAGTCTTTCTCGGTCTTCCCCATCGTCTACTTCCTTCTACATTCATTTCCATCACTCTTCTCACCCAGTCACTTTCATCCTTCCTCAACACATGACCAAACCATCTCAACCTGTTTCTCTTCACAGCATCCATCACAGGCTCTATTCCCATCATTTTTTGCAATTAATCATTTGTCTTCCTCTCTCTCAACGATACTCCACACATCCACCGAACCATACACATTTCCACCCTTTCCAGCCTTCGTTGCTGCTCTACGTTCATTACCCATGTCTCGCTCCCATAAATCATAACACTTCTCACACATGCAGCATACACCTTTCCCTTCAGCTTCAACGACACTCCCCTACTCATCAGCACGCCACTCAGTTCCCGAAACTTCTTCCATGCACATCTCACTCTAGCAACTGTTGCCGAGTCTGATCCACCTTCTCCATTCAGCATGTCTCCGAGGTAGCAAAGTGTTTTCACACCTTCCAGCTTCACGCCGTCTCCAAGATCCAACTCAACATTTCCTCCATCTGCAACAACTCTCTGACCCTCTTCCGAATCCAAGCGTTCTCCGAACATTTTCCTATATGCCTCCTGCACCTTTGCTTCCTCTTTCTTTGCAGCCTTCATGTCTGCCTTATAACTTTCATGCTCTGCCTCTTCTGCCCCCATTCCCTTTGCCTTCTGCCACTCCTTGAACTTCTTCTTCTTCTCGTCAATCCTCTTTCCAACTTCATCATCCCACCACCATGTTTTCGAGTACCTCGATGGTCCTTTTGTCCATCCACATACCTCACCAACGGATCCCAACAGACAATCTTTCATTGACATCCAACCACTTTCAAGCTCAACCATATCATCCTCTACCATACTCAGCCTCTCTTTTAATGCCTCCCTCACGGTCACCTCTTTCAACCTCAAAACCTTCATTTTCGGTTGGTACTTCAGCCCCCGAGCTCTCCTCGCACCTTTCACCCTTATGTCACAGACAACCAAGTGGTGCTGTCAAAGAGTATCCTACCCCGGGATCACCTTTGTGTCCCGGAGGTGCCCCCTATCTGGCCTATGCACCATCACGTAGTCAACGGTTGTCGTCGACACACCTGACGTGTATGTAACAAGCTTATTATCCGCTTTCTGCAACTGAGTATTACAAATCAACAAATCAGCCTCATCAGCAAACTCCAAAATCCTTTCACCTTCTCCATTCCTCACGCCATATCCGAAACCCCCATGAACTCTCTCAAAACCGTCTATACTCCTTCCCACATGTCAATTTAGGTCTCCTCCCACCACAACAACTTCCTCATCTTTCACGTTTTCCATCAGCTTCTCTATCGCACACCAGAACTTGTCCTTCTCTTCATCGCTCCGACCAACGTGCGGAGCATATCCCGAGATGACGTTCACCAAGAGCTTTCCAATCATCATTTTCACCATCATCAACCTTTCACTCACTCTCGTCATACTCACCACACTGTCTACAAACTCCTCAGAAAACAGGACACCAACACCATGCATGCCTTCCGGGCAACCTTGCCACACAAACTTGTATTTCTGTCCCTGCCTACCCTTCACCATTCTCACACCACTTCCCTTCCATCTCGTCTCCTGCACAAAACATATGTCCACTCTTCTTCTGAACAATACTTCTACCACTTCTCCTGATCTCCCTGTCATTGTCCCGACATTCCATGCCCAAAACCTCAGAAACCGATCTCCACGTGGGGCATCAGACGTTTCGTCATCATAAATTGAGTGATTTCCACCCTTGCTTCGATTGGGTTCCCCACGTTAATTTTTGACGAGAGGGAGTGAGGTCCCCCACGGGGTACTTCAGGCTGTACCCTGCCCATATGTAATTGTAATTGTCATGGTTCCCTTTTTGAGGCAATGTTTTTATGGCCGGATGCCCTTCCTGACGCCAACCCTTTTAGTCGCCTCTTACGACAACGCAGGGGGCGGAGGCATAAAAATTATTAGCATCTCACATGCCTTTATTTGAAAAAGTAATTACATTTGAAAATATTTTAGCCCAACTGCAGCATGAAAGCAAATGTTCCTACTGTTGTAAGTAGTGACATGAGGAAATAGAGGAAAAGATGAACAGAATGATCATATACATTTACAGGGTAAAGGTGATGGAGACCTGACTATCCATGATGTTCGACTGTCAGATGCTGGAAAGTACACATGCATCACACGTACTGATGTAGATAACATTTCTGCTTCGGCTCAACTCACTGTACGAGGTGAACCTCGCAATACCTTCTTGGGTTACATTTTGCACTCATCAATAATATAAAGCATTAAAGCAATGAACTTGCTCAAGTATTTCTTCACATGAACTTTAAAACCTGAAATATTGTAGACATCACACTTTGAAGTGCAGACAACACAAACACTTGAAGCGTCTTGCATTTGATTCTGTCTGTGAAACACATTCATTGTATTGTCACTATGCAGGTCCTCCTGGCCCACCCAGGGCTCCACAGGTGACTGATGTTACAGAATCTACGGTGATGCTCTCATGGAAACCTGGCTCAAACAACCACAGTCCCATCCGTAAATATACTGTGCAGCATTGGACACTCCACTCACATCAATGGAAGCGATCCAGAACTGGTTAGTCTAGGAAATACTACACTGCTCAATAACCAATTTTGTTTCGGGAATTCAGAGTGTAGGGCAAATGGATGTGTGTGTGTGTGTGTGTGTGTGTGTGTGTGTGTGTGTGTGTGTGTGTGTGTGTGTATGTGTGTGGCTGAGTGAATGTAAACATATATTGATCTATAACACACCAAAACCCATCAAAGCTGGTCTTTTATTGGCCCCATTGACGAAATGGCAGTTCCCGCTTGAAACACAATACAGCTCGCTGTCTGCGAATTCAAGCACAGAAGAGTATTTTTTTTAAGGAATGCAGCAAGTAGCCTGAAACAAGGCATTATAAACATGCTCTTTACTTCTTTTTTTTGGCATTTTTTGAGACTTTTTTGAATGCTATAAGTACCCCCCTTGTAAAACAGCAATGTACTCTGACACCGCTGGTTAAAATATGGTCACGATTTCCAAAATTAATCCTTCGCTCATGTCACGCATTTGTTGGAGTAAGTTGTTCCCACTGTCATGTCCCCGAAAATTACGCCAAAATTAGTCAGTATGTAGAACAATTTACTCGGAAACACTGAAAAACAATAAGATAGTATCGCTATAAATAGTAAGGAACAATAAGGATGGCATAGCTATAAACAGTGAATAATTAAAAAAGAAAATTGTATAAAGCCCCAAAGAGAAAAATGAAGATTCATTGTATTGCAATGTGGGCACCCACCTACTGATGTGGGAATATTCCACCCAATTTAGTCATCTGTAAACAATCAATTGAAATTTCATCATGAAGTGGAAGGCTACAGCAATACTAACTATGACCATCATTTGAGCAGAGCATTAAACCTCAGGAATAAAGAAAGTTGTGTAACTAATTTTTACATGAACAATCATTTGAACATTTTTTTTTGTGATATCATTGAGCTTCAAGTAATAGCCTGGTGTTTGCATAGCGGTTAGGGTGCCGGCTTGGGATCCCAGGATCCTGGGTTCAAATCCCGGTTGATCACTGAATTAACGCCAGGGGGGTTGACTCAACCTGTCATCCTTCCGAGGTTGGCACATTGAGTACCAGTTCACTGGTAATTCTCTGTGTGTCGCAAGAGGCGACTAACAGGGTTGGCGGCAGGAAGGGCATCCGGCCATAAAACATTGCGTCAAAAAAGGGTACCACGGTGCCTGAAAAAGGCCAACCCCTGCTCTGCGGGAAAAATGGCCTCTAAAGGTGGTTCTTCATTGACCTTCAAGTACTGTCTCTAAAGTCATTGCGATGTCAAGCAAGTACCAGTACAGGATTTATTTTCCTATAAGAGTGAGACTCATGGAAAAGCAAGAGAGTTTGTTGAGGATGCATTAAATGGAATTGCTATATTATAGTAGCTGGATTTCTCTGTCCATCAATTGCTCTGTTTGTCATGCTCGTTTTGCTGGCATGTCGCTCTTTCACGAGCCTCGATCTTGTATACAAAAAAAAAAAAAAAAAAAAAAAAAAAAAAAAAAAATGTCATTATGACGTTACGTCTGGGATGTCTTTACGGCGTTATGTCTAGCATTAAGCTCGGCCTCTATGGACGTTCATGTTATCCCGGTGTCCAGCACTCAACCCATCCTGTTTTTTTGCTGATGGCAGTTGAACACAGTAACACACATCTAACTCTATCTGACGTCCATAGGCGATGGGCTCACAATGGGCTCAATTAAACTACAAATTAGGTCTGCATGTTGCACATTTACTAAAGTGCTGTTATGCTGTTGATGTAATACATTTAAAACAGAAATATTGAATTTTCCTGAGTATTGGAACAGATTGGTCTCCTGTTTTTGAAAGGTTCCATGAAAGATTCAATATATACAACAATATTTTAGAAGGTGAGACAGTTAGGTTAACTTCTCTTCCAAAGGATAGCATTTTTTTAACAATACCTTTCCTGTAAGCACTGGGGTGATTATTTATTGTCAGATCTGGAAGTGAATCCAGACTAGAATGTTTGTAGGTGGGTACACTACATTTGCACTGCCCTGTCAGCACAATTAAATAAATTTTATGTAGATTTGACACAAGAATGTATTTCCTCATTATAATTTGTGTATTTTCATGTATAATTGTGTATTTCAGAATTGTATAATTGTGTATTTTCATGGGTGATTTCAACATGAATATTCATAATGTAGAAAAGTATGCAGAATTATTTCTTACATCACTCGAATGCTTAAGGATGCAACACTTGATACAGACATGCACTGGAGTCACTGACTCTTCGGCCTCTTTAATTGATCATATTTATACTAACATCTCTTTAAATTGTATAGATGTGGGGACTATTTTTACAGATATTTCTGATCATTTCCCAACCTTTGCCATTTTTGAGCACATATTAGTAGAAAAATGTAAAGAAAGATTAAGTTACAGATCCTCCAAACATTATGAGAAGGAGGCCTATTGCCAGGATCTTTCTGTTGAAACATGGCAAAGAGCGATGGAATGATTGACGTGGATAAAGCATTTTTTTCTAGTCTGTTAAAAATATTTGTAACAGACATGCACCAATCGTGCTGAGATGTATTCATCGGAAGAAGAATAAAAAGCTGTGGATTACAAAAGGTATTAAAAAATCACATAAGACGAAGCATAAGTTGTATTCTAAAGTCATAAGGTCTAACCATGATGAGGAATATTTGGCTAGATATAAGAGTTATCAAAATATTTTAACAACTGTCTCAAGGAATGCAAAGAGAGTAAACTATAGTGGGCTGTTTATGACTTGTAGAAAAGGTACCTATCAGACATGGAGAATTATTAATGATTTGCTTCAGAGTGGCAATCGGACATCGAAAGCCACTCATGTTGAGAAGTTACGTATAGAAAGACATGGGAGGGGGGAAGTATTTACATCTGCTTCAGAAATATGGTTAAACTGCCAGAATCAATACTCTCTAATCACCATCACTCCTTCATTCCTCTTTTCTCCCGCATCTGGAACAAACTCCTCCCTCTATTCAGTCCCACTCCTCCCTCCAGGTCTTTAAAACAGCTGTTCACGACCATCTCTTATCTTCCACCATCCAAAACCTTGATCTTTTCTACCCCCGTTAATTCACCCCAGATCCACTTTTTTGAAATTCCGACTTCTTTCCTGGAAGTCCCAGCAATGTCCATGTGTTTTATACCTCTCCCACCCCCAACCCCCTTTCCCGTGCCTCCTCCTCCCAAGCCCTCTCCCTCCCACAGATCTCCCGATGTCCCTGCTCTCAAATGTTGCGTTTGTTTGCTTCCCCATCTCTCCCCATCTTCTCTACCGCTCCCTTTATCTCATGTTTTATTTGTCAGTTTGTCTTTTTGTGATTAATGTTAGCTCTTACACGAGCCTCGATCTTGTATACAAAAAAATAAAATAAATAGAGGAAGCCTTTAATGACTTATTTGTAAATGTTGGTCTCAATTTAGGCCAAAAAATCCATGATATTGCTGTAAATGATAATTTTTGTAAATATCTTGCTGATGAAGTTGGATGCATAATATTCTGGTAACCTATTATAGAATGGGAGGTTGAGGACAAACTCACATATTTGAGAGAAGATACAGCATGTGGCTCTGATAATATGCCAGTTAGATTGATAAAAGATGCAGCACATTTTATTGTAAAACCGCTAACATATTTTTTTAATCAGTCTTTTTTGATGGGAAGATTTCCAGAATTAATAAAAAGGATTCATAAAATATCTAAAGTAATACCAATTTATAAGAAAGGACAAAAAGACAATCCAGGTAATTATCGACCAATATCTGTATTATCCGTTCTTGCCAAGGTGTTTGAAAGATTGGTAAATGAAAGAATACCTGTTTTCTTTAGAAATTAATCACGTATTTTATAAACAACAGCTTGGTTTTCATAAACAAAACAGTACTAAATTATCCTAAATAAATTTGGCGAGTAATACGTTAAAAATTTTGAATGAGGGTAGAATAACTATTGGAGTGATGATAGATTTCCAAAAAAACATTCAATACAATTGATCATGAGATTATATGTGGTAAATTGGCACATTATGGTATATGAGGATTACTTATACAGTAGTTTAGAAATAATTTAATAAATCAAACACAATTAGTAAATTATGGCAGAGAAAAATTCCTTTAAAATGGCAATACCTTGCAGTGTTCCACAAGGTTCGGTCTTGGGACCGACTTTGTTTCTTGTTTATATTAATGATTTGCCAAATGCCACTGACTATTTTAATTTTAGATTCTTTGCAGATGTTTTTTTTTTTTTGGATACATAATCGAGGCTAACAGGAATGAAAGAGCTAACATTTATTACACAAACAAATCAAACAGACAAACAAAATATATAAAAAGAGGGAGCGGAAGACAAGATGGGGAGAGAAGGGGAAGCACACAAACACAACATTTGAGAGCAGGGACATCGGGAGATGTGTGGGAGGGAGAGGGCTTGGGGGGAGGAGGTGTGGGAAGAGGGAGGAGGGTGGGAGAAGTATAAACACAAGGACACTGCAAGGACTTCCAGAAAAGAAGTTGGTATTTCAAAAAAGGGGATTTGGGGTGAAATTAGCGGGGGTAGAAAAGATCAAGGTTTTGGATGGGGGAAGATAAGAGATGGTGGTGAACAGCCGTTTTAAAGACCTGGATTAAAGGATTCTAATTTATTTCATACTTTTCCAAAGGGCCGAGCTACAATAGATATGAGAGAAGTAAATACACATATGGAAATGGTCACAAGTTGGTGTAATGTAAATAAACTTTCAATGAATTTATCTAAGACAAATTATATGATTATTAGGAGGATGACAGAAAATGATTACAGTACATGTAAGCCTCACGATTGCAGAAACCACAATAAGTGAGGTTGATGATACATCATTTGTTGGGTTGATTAATAGATAAGCACCTCACTTTGAAAAACCATATTGAAAAAGTTAATTAATGTATCCGGCAAAAAGTTGATATTTTATATGGATTGCAAAACTTTGTCCCAAGACGCATTTTGATTTTAATTTACTAGGCATTTATACAGCCACATTGAAGGAACTGCGCTCCAACGCGAGTCGAAAGAATTGACGCGACCAAAGACGGAATTCGTCCGAGTTGCTTTATTGAAACAAAACAGCTCAGGTATTCTGACAAGCCCGTTTTTCGGGCAACAATATATATACACATTTATGTCGGGAAGTTTGCCCGGCAAAAGCTATACCGGGCATGCCCGGGTATCAAGGGCGAGCCTTGGAAAGGCGAGTCTGGACCTGCCCGGGCGTGTTTGGCTGCGGCCTGGCAAGTCGAGGCTGGGCATGCCCGGGCGCTCTGGGCGAGCACTGGAAAGGCGATAGCGGGCATGCCCGGACGCTCTGGGCGAGCCCTGGAAAGGCGATAGCGGGCATGCCCGGACGCTCTGGGCGTGCCCTGGAAAGGCGATAGCGGGCATGCCCGGACGCTCTGGGCGAGCCCTGGAAAGGCGATAGCGGGCATGCCCGGACGCTCTGGGCGAGCCCTGGAAAGGCGAGAGCGGGCATGCCCGGGAAAGACGAGACCGGGCGTGCCCGGGAGGTTCGGGCGTGCCCGGGAACAGTGAGTCCGGGCATGCCCTGGAGAGGCGCGTCTGGCCGTGTTCTGGCCGGTGCAAGGCGATTATGTACATCCAGCGGTAACCGCTACACACGCCCCTCCAGAATCGACCTGCACCGGCAGGGTCAATTTAAGGGGGGTCCGGATGACCCGGCCGAAGCGACCCCTGGAGGGTCGTGGGGAGGGGTCTGACGTGGTGGTGGGTGGTCGAGCGGGGGGAACTGTGGACGGGGGGCGGCCTCGCCGCGGAGGAAGGGCCAACCGTGGTGGTCGGTCGACGTCCATGTGCGCCGGTTTGAGGCGGTCCACAGAAATCCGGTCCGGCCGGCCGCCGAAGTCGACGATGAAAGACTTGTCGCCCCGTCGCAGGACCCGGAAGGGCCCGTCGTATGGCGGCCGGAGTGGCCCCCGGTGCGCGTCATGACACACAAAGACGTACTCCGCTGTGCGAAGCGCTGGGGGGACGTAGGACTGGGGGCCACCGTGGCAGGATGTCGGCACGGGGGCAAATCGTCGGGCGGCCTCCTGGAGGTCCGAGCGCTGGCGAGTGGCGGACCAGGGACTGGTAGCGTCAGGCACGAATTCGCCCGGGATGTGGAGTGGCTGGCCGTAGACGAGCTCGGCGGCGGACGCCTGGAGGTCTTCCTTGGGGGCCGTGCGAAGGCCCAAAAGGACCCACGGCAGCCGGTCGGCCCAACCGTCGTCCTGAAGGCCGGCCATGAGTGCGGCCTTCATGGAGCGGTGAAACCGCTCGCACAACCCATTGGCCTGGGGGTGGTAGGCCGTGGTGCGGTGCAGCGTGACCCCCAACGAACGGGCGACCGCGCCCCAAAGCTCAGACGTGAACTGTGGGCCGCGGTCGGACGAGATGTCCGCTGGTGCGCCAAAGCGCGCGACCCAGGTGGCGATGAACGCCTGCGCCACGTCGGCGGTGGTGGTGGAGGTGAGGGGCACGGCCTCTGGCCACCTGGTGGTCCTGTCCACCATGGTGAGCAGGTGGGTGAACCCCCGCGAGGGGGGCAGGGGACCCACCAGGTCCACGTGGACGTGGTCGAAACGCCGTTCAGGCACGGCGAAAGGTGCCAGCGGGGCCTGGGTGTGGCGGTGGACCTTGGCTCACTGGCAGGCCATGCAGGCGTTGGCCCAGTCGCGGATGTTTCGTTGAAGGCCGTGCCAGACGAAACGCGCCGACACCAGCTTCTGAGAAGCTTTCCGGCCCGGGTGAGAAAGGCCGTGGATGGAGGCGAAGATGCGGCGCTGCCAGGAAACGGGCACGATGGGGCGAGGCTGGCCCTGGGAGACGTCGCAGAGCAGGACGGTGCCCGCGAAGGGGATGTCGGCCAGGCGGAGGCCCGTGTCCGCCACGCGGAGTGCCTGCACCGAGGCGTCGGTGGTCTGGTCGGCCGCCATGAGCGTGAAGTCCACGCCGATGTGGACCGCGTTCGCGCTGGCCCGCGAAAGGCAGTCGGCCACGGCGTTGTCTTTGCCGGCGACGTGCTGGATGTCCGTGGTGAACTCCGACACGGCGGAGAGGTGGCGCTGCTGGCGGGCCGACCACGGCTCCGTGACCTTAGCCATTGCGTAGACCAACGGCTTGTGGTCGACGAAAGCCGTGAACGGGCGGCCCTCCAGGAGGTGTCGGAAATGGCGAACGGCCAGGAATAGCCCGAGCAGCTCGCGGTCGAACATGCTGTAGTTTAACTCGTTCGGCCGGAGTTGCCGGCTGAAAAAAGCGAGTGGCTGCCAAACCCCATCCACCCATTGCTCATGGACGGCGCCCACCGCGTAGTTGGAGGCGTCCGTAGTGAGGGCGATGGGCGCGTTGAGCACCGGGTGAGCCAGCAGCGTTGCGTCGGCGAGGGCCCGTTTGGCACTGGCGAAGGCCGCGTCCATGGCCGCGGACCAAACAATGTCATGCTTGGCCGGCTTGCCCCGGAAGGCCTCGTAAAGGGGCCGCATGAGCTGAGCAGCGCGGGGCACAAATCGGTGATAAAAATTCACCATGCCGAGGAACTCTTGGAGGGCCTTGATGGAACGGGGACGCGGGAACGTGGTGATGGCCTCGACCTTGGTCGGCAGCGGCACGGCCCCGGTCTTGGTGATGCGGTGGCCCAAAAAGTCAACGGTCGTCGCGCCGAAGTGGCATTTGACCGGGTTGACAATGAAGCCGTGCTCGCTGAGGCGACCGAACAGTGTTCGGAGGTGGAGGAGGGGCTCGGCGCGGGACGTGCTGGCGATGAGGATGTCGTCCAGATAGACGCAAAGAAACGGCAGGTCGCGCAGCACGCCGTCCATCAAGCGCTGGAACACCTGGGCCGCGTTCTTGAGGCCAAACGGCATCCGCAAAAATTCGAACAGGCCGAACGGCGTGATGACGGCCGTCTTCGGGACGTCGGCCGCCCGGACAGGTACCTGGTGGTAGCCCCGTATCAGGTCAATTTTCGAAAAGATGACCCGTCCCGCCAAACAGGCGGAAAAGTCCTGAATATGCGGGATCGGGTACCTGTCGGGGGTGGTAGCGTCATTGAGACGGCGGTAGTCGCCACACGGGCGCCATCCACCCCCCGGCTTTGGCACGATGTGCAGTGGCGAGGCCCACGCGCTATCGGAGCGCCGCACGATGCCGAGGTGCTCCAACGCGTCGAATTCGGCCTTTGGCACGGCGAGCTTGGCTGGGTCGAGGCGGCGGGCCCGTAGTGGGTATGTGGTGCTCGATCCCGTGCCGCACCGCGACGGCCGAAAACGTCGGCCGCGTGAGGGCCGGGAATTCCATGAGCAGGCGAGCGAACTCGTTCGTTGCCGGGAGGGCGCACGCCAGTTCGGTCGGCGCGGAGCTGCTCATTGTGCACGCCAGGGAGCTGAAGGTCTCGGCGTGGACAAGGCGACGTCGTTTGACGTCGACCAGCAGCCCGTGCGCGCAGAGGAAGTCGGCGCCCAGCAAAGCCACGGGGACGCTGGCGGTAACAAAAGTCCATTGAAAGCGCTGGCTGCCGAAGCAGAGGGTGACGACGCGTGGGCCGAAAGTGCATATGGCCGAGCCATTAGCAGCGACCAAAGAGGGGCCGCAAACTGCGTCCAGCCTGTCCTGCTCGGAGGCAGGTATGACGCTCAGTTGGGCGCCGGTGTCGCACAGGAAACGCCGTCCAGACGCTTTGTCCCGAATAAACAGCAAGTTGCCCGAGTGGCCGGCGCTCATGGCTGGGAATGAATGCCGGCCCGGCCGTTTCCCGACCTGCCGAAAGTGCACGGGGGCCGGCACGTCCGAGCCTTGTGTCCGAACCTGGCGTGGTAATAACACCACGCCCGGTCAGGTGGAGGCCCCGGCCGTCGTGTCGGAAGCGGGCGGTGCGGCGTGGCGGCCGCCAGTTGCACCGGCAGTTCGGCCTCCAACCGCGCAGGGCGCTCGGGCGTCGTGGGCGTCGGCTCGGACGGCGGCGGGCTCCAGGTAACCGCGCCGATGTGCTGGCCCGCCGAGGAGATCTTATCGGCTTCCCTGGCGAGGGCGCGGGAATCCGTGATCAACGTGCCAGCCAGGGCGAGGCGTACCGGGTTAGGCAGCTGACGGAGGAACAGCTCCCGGAACAGGAATGCCGGAGAGTGCTCGCCGAGCAACGAGAGCATATAGTCCATGCGCTCGGACGGGCGAGTGTCGCCGAGCTCGGGCAGGTCAAGCAGGCGCCGTGCGCGTGCTGCCGGTGAGAGGGCGAAAGCGCCGAGGAGGAGCGTCTTCAGCGCGTCGTATTTGTCAGCAGCCGGCGGGTGCTGGAGGAGGCTCAAGGCGCGGGCCGCGGTGGTGGAACCGAGCGCCGCCACAACATGGTGGAAGCGGGTGTCGTCCGCGGTGATGCCTCGCAGGGCGAACTGGGAGTCCGCCTGGGCGAACCAAACAGCCGCGTGAGTCTCCCAGAAGGTAGGCAGTTTAAGCGTCACTGCCGTATCCATGTCGGTAGGTCACCAATGAAGGAACTGCGCTCCAACGCGAGTCGAAAGAATTGACGCGACCAAAGACGGAATTCGTCCGAGTTGCTTTATTGAAACAAAACAGCTCAGGTATTCTGACAAGCCCGTTTTTCGGGCAACAATATATATACACATTTATGTCGGGAAGTTTGCCCGGCAAAAGCTATACCGGGCATGCCCGGGTATCAAGGGCGAGCCTTGGAAAGGCGAGTCTGGACCTGCCCGGGCGTGTTTGGCTGCGGCCTGGCAAGTCGAGGCTGGGCATGCCCGGGCGCTCTGGGCGAGCACTGGAAAGGTGATAGCGGGCATGCCCGGACGCTCTGGGCGAGCCCTGGAAAGGCGATAGCGGGCATGCCCGGACGCTCTGGGCGTGCCCTGGAAAGGCGATAGCGGGCATGCCCGGACGCTCTGGGCGAGCCCTGGAAAGGCGATAGCGGGCATGCCCGGACGCTCTGGGCGAGCCCTGGAAAGGCGAGAGCGGGCATGCCCGGGAAAGACGAGACCGGGCGTGCCCGGGAGGTTCGGGCGTGCCCGGGAACAGTGAGTCCGGGCATGCCCGGGAGAGGCGCGTCTGGCCGTGTTCTGGCCGGTGCAAGGCGATTATGTACATCCAGCGGTAACCGCTACAACATATTACATATGGAATAGACGTGTGGGGTAGCACGTATGACACTAATTTGAAGGGTATCACGTTAACTTAGAAGATGGCTTTGCGTACTATTATATTTAATACAATTATGTCACAGTCAAAGCCTTTGTTTAAAGAATTGAATTTGTTGAATGTGTTTCATTTGCATGGGCTGTGTCTGTTTGTAGTTTGATGTATGATTTGATACATAACAAACCTCCACATTCAATAATTGTGCGATATTGTTCTTTAATACAACATAAATATCGTACCAGACAAAAGGAAAGTGAAAAACTGCATGTACCAAAATGTCGCCCATCTCTTGGGAAATTTTCTTTTACACAGGTACTAATTTTTGGAATTAATTACCATTAGATATGAGAAAGAAAACCTCGTCACACCGATTCCATAAAACTCTTAAAGTATTTAATGCGAGATTAACTGCATGTTAATAAATCAAACCGATTAAAATGTTTAAATGTTGAGGTACCAGACCCGATTGGCATCTTCTGCTATTTTCTGGTTCCTATTATCCAATCATTTTTACTTTTTTTTTCAAAATGACATCGAGTCAAAGTGTTGTTGATTTTGATGTGGATAATAATCATGTTCAAGTTCAAGTTCCAGTATGCCTAAGTTTCCTTTCTGTTTCTTGTTACATTGCAATAATATTTAGTAATCTGCCAGCAGTTCCCTCAAAAGTCTTGGGAAGCATGCACACTGCTGCAGTGGAGGGTCTCACTCCTTGGATCAACTACGAGTTCCGGATCATTGCTGCCAATGACCACGGTCGTGGAGAACCAAGCAAGGCTTCCTACAGGATCAGGACCAAGGCTGCAGGTATGCACGATGCAGTACACACCCCATTCAATCTGCTGTTTTTATTTCCAATCTTGCTTTCTCAGTGAAGCAGATCCACAGGGTAGTTATATGTCCACATAGACCAATAAGCGACAAGTGGGTCCAAGCAACTGCTTAATACATTGACTCACAAGGATATACAATAGGTCTTTGGGTCATTCTACCTGTGCCATATCCACAGCTCATTAACTTACACAATATAGTTATCTTTGATGCACTAACATTATTCAAATGCAAATTAACACCCACATATTCCTTTATAATTAACATGTATATCCCATTTCATCCCCAGGTAGGAAATCTAGCCAGTGGCCTCCTCCTTTTGAGAGATACCAAAGGAACTTTAATACTATGTCTGCCAGCATAGTTATGCCAGCATAGTTATGCCAGCATAGTTATTCCAGCACAGTTATGCCAGCATAGTTATGCCAGCATAGTTATTCCAGCACAGTTATGCCAGCATAGTTATGCCAGCATAGTTATGCCAGCACAGTTATGCCAGCATAGTTATTCCAGCACAGTTATGCCAGCATAGTTATTCCAGCACAGTTATGCCAGCATAGTTATGCCATCACAGTTATGCCAGAATAGTTATGCCAGCATAGTTATGCCAGCATAGTTATGCCAGCATAGTTATGCCATCACAGTTATGCCAGCATAGTTATGCCAGCATAGTTATGCCAGCATAGTTATTCCAGCACAGTTATGCCAGCATAGTTATGCCAGCATAGTTATTCCAGCACAGTTATGCCAGCATAGTTATGCCAGCACAGTTATGCCAGCACAGTTATGCCAGCATAGTTATTCCAGCACAGTTATGCCAGCATAGTTATTCCAGCACAGTTATGCCAGCATAGTTATGCCATCACAGTTATGCCAGCATAGTTATGCCAGCACAGTTATGCCAGCATAGTTATGCCAGCATAGTTATGCCAGCATAGTTATTCCAGCACAGTTATGCCAGCATAGTTATGCCAGCACAGTTATGCCAGCATAGTTATTCCAGCACAGTTATGCCAGCATAGTTATGCCAGCACAGTTATGCCAGCATAGTTATGCCAGCACAGTTATGCCATCATAGTTATGCCAGCATAGTTATGCCAACATAGTTATTCCAGCACAGTTATGCCAGCATAGTTATGCCAGCATAGTTATGCCAGCACAGTTATGCCAGCATAGTTATGGCAGCATAGTTATGCCAGCATAGTTATGCCAGCACAGTTATGCAAGCACAGTTATGCCAGCACAGTTATGCCAGCATAGTTATGCCAGCACAGTTATGCAAGCACAGTTATGCCAGCACAGTTATGCCAGCATAGTTATGGCAGCATAGTTATGCCAGCATAGTTATGCCAGCACAGTTATGCAAGCATAGTTATGCCAGCATAGTTATGCCAGCATAGTTATGCCAGCACAGTTATGCAAGCATAGTTATGCCAGCACAGTTATGCCAGCACAGTTATGTCAGCACAGTTATGCCAGCACAGTTATGCCAGCATAGTTATGCCAGCATAGTTATGCCAGCACAGTTATGCCAGCACAGTTATGTCAGCACAGTTATGCCAGCATAGTTATGCCAGCACAGTTATGCCAGCACAGTTATGCCAGCATAGTTATTCCAGCACAGTTATGCCAGCATAGTTATGCCAGCACAGTTATGCCAGCACAGTTATGCCAGCACCGTTATGCCAGCACAGTTATGCCAGCATAGTTATGCCAGCACAGTTATGCCAGCATAGTCATGCCAGCATAGTTATGCCAGCACAGTTATGCCAGCACAGTTATGTCAGCACAGTTATGCCAGCACAGTTATGCCAGCATAGTTATGCCAGTATGATACTCACAAGCTAAATGCAGATGGGGTAGCCTGCCTTCTGCCCCCATTCTAAGGAACTGTATGTTCCAGTTTGGAGCAAATGTCCTCTCTCTCAGCTTTTGTTCCTTCTTTTCACTTGGATAAGACTTTTAACTGCATTCGACTCTATAATGAGGTAAAATGAATATCAAGCAGTTCAGAGACTAGCATTTTACCAACTCGGCTAACGTTTCGTCTCTCAGCTGAGAATACATTGCTCCATTCCATCAAACTCTCAATTTTAAATACAAATAAGTTTCAACCCTGCACCCTTTCAATATCTGACAGGTTCTGGCCTATTCAAACATACAAGTTTTAGATTAGGCCTGAGGCTCTTGTATCATGCAAAGCAATAACAAAGGAAACAATTTGAACTTGAATGTAAAATTAACGTTATTATTATTGAAGAACATAGTGGCCATTCAATGATTATAACAAAGCAATAAATAAGTATCATGTTGCAATAATTCAAATGATGAAAGCAATAATAAAATGATAAATTAAGGTCCATCGACATAATTTTAACCAGAAATGTTGCCAACAAATTATTCAATGTTTTGGAAACAAAACAAAAACACCCAGAAAAGCAAATATCCATTGAATGAAGATTCTAAAATGTAATTAACATATAAACCTGGAACCTGGGTGTGGATCAATAATGTGTATAATCCATGGAAAAAACAACAACAGATCATCCAAAGAATAATTAATATCTTAAATCACCTTTCCATTTTTTTATTTCCTATTCTCCAGTGAAGTAGCCTTTTGATTTTCCTCTTTAAGAGCAAGTCTGTGAGACTAGACTAAGCGCCTGAGTATTGCGCACTCATGTTGTGAGTGTGAATATGGATGTGACTTTGCAAATGTCAAGTGAAACTGAAAGTGCATGAACATACACAAAATGGCCAAAAGTATGTGGACGCCCGAACATCACACCCGTACGTGCTCGTCGAACATCTCATTCCAAAATCACGGGCATTAATATGGAGTTGGTCCCACCCCCCACCCCCCACTCCGTCTTTGCTGCCATAACATCCTCCACTCTTCTGGCAAGGCTTTCCACTAGATGTCAGAACATTGCTGCAGGGATTTGCTTGCATTCAGCCACAAGAGCATTAGTGAGGTCGGGCACTGATGTTGGGTGATTAGGCCTGGCTCGCAGTTGGGTTCCAATTCATCCCAAAGGTGTTTGATGGGGTTGAGGTCAGGGCTCTGTGCAGGCCAGTCAAGTTCTTCCACACCGATCTCGAGAAATAATTTCTGTGTGGACTTCGCTTTGTGCCTAACCTAATTTCAGCATTGTCATGCTGAAACAGAAAGACCGCTTCCCCATAGACTATGGTGGAAATTATGGAATTGGCAAGGGTACCAGACACATTGGCATATGCTTTTCAAAGATACATTTGTTTAAACAACATCCACCAGCAAATACTACCAGATGGACCATGGGCCGAGCCCCTGTTTTGTTTACTTTCGTGACCCACCTCACATATCTACCTGCATTTATAATAATGTTTTGTGAAAATATTACAGAATTCATATCTGAAAATTCGTCAAGCACCAAAATTGCACACATTTTCAAGATGTGGAAAAAACACTCCAAATGTTGATGATCTTTTTAATAAATATTGTCCAATCACAGCACGTGTAACATAGGCCACGAGCGGCCATGAGTGCTAATCAGCCAATCGCGTGCTTCGTTTGAGACTGTACACACAGTACTAGTCTAGGGCGATTAGTAATTTCGTGTTTTTTGTTTGTTAAAATTGATTTAGCAATGGATTCTGCTTCAGAATATTATAGAGATGTAAAAAAAATAGGGTTCTATTTTTTCTTTTACGTCTAATAGGTAGTAATTCGAAGAAATCCAAGATGGCCGCCATAAAATTTGGAAAATACACTTTTGTGCATATCTTTGTATCTAGATATCATATAAACATGAATAATATGTCCTTTTATATGTTTTCAGACCCAAGGAAGCCATATCTGCCATTGTTTTTACAGAAAAATGCAAGGAAATTAAAATAGTGGGCAATATACCAGCCAAAATGGAGACGGCCGTCGTGAAATCGGATCGTATAATTTCCCAATTAGAATCGATTCAATAAACAATCTTCACTGATAACATTTATTTTGAATACACACACACGCACACGCACACACACACACACACACACACACGCACACACATACACACACACCTAAACATAAACGATGAATGAACATAAACGATCACATAAACGAATGCCTCATTCATCCTCATCCATATCTATCACACGCGGTTCATTGATGTTTGCTTTGTTGTTACAACTGTAACCCACACACCCACAAACTTCAGTACAAGGAATATTGTTATTGCGACAGCTACATCTTCCCATACACCCTTTCTTGCACCCACAGTTCACGAGATTCATTATTGCTTCTGGGGCTGGAGGATTCAGGCATCGACTTGGGGCATAAACCCCATCATCCGAAAGTAACTGCCAACCATACTCGACAGGTGATGGAAGGGACGGACGGCTTTCTGCTGCCTTTCTCCATATCATTGCGATATAATGTGCTCGCTGAACGTGTAACTTTAGCGAACCAGTGGTAGGTGGAAGACTCTCTCCCTCAGCAGCACGGTTGGAGAATAAGAACCAGCGAAGCTCGTTTACTTTCGTGTGAACTTTAGACTTGTACAGCAGACAGACGAAGCGTTCCAGCTGGGAACACACTTCTGGTGACGGATCAGTTTGTCCCAAAGACTCCAGAGCCTCCCATATCTTGTTGTCACATGTCATGAAGACCTTAAAGCACCAGTCCTTGCTCCTGCCAGCGAACCTTCCAGACATGTCACTTCCCGTGAATGCGTGGAATCCAAGTATTGCAGACGCACGTTTCTCTCCTCCATGAATAGGTTGGACTGCAATGCTCCTCCTCAACTTTCCCTTCCCAGTGAGAAACCTCGTAGCAGGTGGTAGATCGTGAAATCTCTGAATCAGTAGGAGGAAGATATCGGTATCTGGCGAATCAATGATAACTTCTGCATCTTTGTCGACTGTGAGAGCATGCAGAATTAAGAGTGTATCGGCCTCTTCTTGGCTGTGCGTGAGTAGACTGTCTGGAACTTCAGTGTTGCCCGTGGTCTTAGTTCCTGATGTCACCATGAACTTCTTCAACTTGTTTGGATGAGCCTTGCTGTAAGATAGACACTTCACAGCCAAGTACTCTGTAAGCTCTGCCTTGGTCTTCACATTGGAAAGGAAATCTTTGAGTGAAATCTTCTGGATCAATGTACTATCCCTGACGTGATAGTATGTTGATTTCCCCTTTGTCCTCTTTAGGCGCATTTTGTCTTTCAGTGAGTTATCGATGTATCGGTCGAATACCAACCTCACGTCATCATAATGCACGGCAATATTTTCGAGGCGTTCAATGAACGATTGAGCAAAGTCACTGCATGTAATCATTTGTTCTGTTTTGGAGATCCCGTTAACAAGAGCCATGCCATCAATGATTATCACTCTATGGCGAGAAGTAGTCTCGTTTTCATTGATCACTCCTGATCTTGTGGTTGTGTCTGGGTTTTGGCTGATCTGAGAGGGTTCCTGCAAATTTTGGCTTGAGATTTCATAGTCAGTTGATGGGTCATTAGTTTCTTCCCCAGCGTGTGCTGCTGCATCATTCAAAGCGGCAATTCCCGCGTCTTGATGCTCATTGATTTCTGTCGAAATAGGTTCTCCTGGTGGATCATGTACATCCTGCTCTTCAGGCTCAGCCAGATGCTCAAGTTGACGAAGGATTTTTGCCTTGTCGTATGCCAACAAGAGGGATCCATCAGATGCAAATAAAGAACGTGGAACGATGCCAAATTCATAGGTGCCAATACATTCTTTCAGGTCGAGCTCTGGTCGGCTCCGTGAGATAACGATGAACCTCTGCAACAATCCTCGCTCTTCTTTGACTTTGATCAGCTTGTCGCCCGATCTCACTTCTGTTGTGGCATTCGAACTCTTGAATGTTCGAAGTTTTCTTTTCGTCATTTTGTCCCACACAGAAAGTTTTCCCTCAGCTAAACGATCTGTGGCAAATTGCTGGAACATCTGTTGTCCGATCTCGTCGCTCTCTAAGATGTCGCTGGACACTTTTTCATTCATGACTTCTTTGGTGAGCAGGTTGTAGACCTCGTCTACTTCCTCTTCCATAAATGGATCGCCATGTTCACGGAACACCCTAGAAAGCTTGGAGGCATGGCTCATCACCCGGGAAAGCTTCCCCCCCATGATTTCGTGGTGTTGTTTTCTGCTCTGGTTTTCACCAAGACCATATCCCTCCGCAAACTCGTGCAGTGACTTTGACAGCTCAGGTGCAATGAGGAAGAACTTGTCAAGCGCCTTCTCATTTTGAGTTATCCCTACGATTCCTCCAATCACCTTCAGTGTACGGTTTTCTTGCTCAATGCCATGGTCTGGGGCTATTGATGTGAAGCCTGCCAATCCTTTTGTCACACAGAAGTTCCCTTTCATGAATTCCCTCCACAGTTCTGGGTGCTGCTTTTCAGTCTCCTGCATTGTTGAAATGTAGAGAGGGAGCAACCGAGCATAGTTTAGATGATCGTGAGCGAAGAAGTACTTCGTGAGAGACTCGATGCTCTCCATATGCAGCAGCAGATCACGTTGTCTTGTACTTCTAATGAACAGAAGGATAGTCTCAAACTGTTTCATGTAGTTCAGGATGAAGCGCTGTATCTTGTTTGTGCTGACCTCAAATTGTTCCAGTTTTTTGGTCATATCTCTGGACTCCATCATGGCCAATGTTTTTTTGAGAATGTCGCATAGATTCTTCTCTGGCTCCATGCTCCCGCTGATGTCTCTCTGATATGCCTCTCCCAGACGAACAGATGACTCGTTCAGATAGGCCCTTTCTTCAGGTTCCATTGCCAGGAATCTCTGGAAGTACAGGTTGTACAAAGCGATCAGTGTTACCATGTGTGCCTCCAGAGCTCGATACAAGTGCCTCCCATTTAGTATTTGGCTCACTGTGGTTGGCGAGAAAAGTCCAGCCTCGACCCATGCCTGATCAATTCCACTCCCTTCCACGTATTTTCCTAATGCAGCTAAGGCCCAAAACACAACATGTAGCTCACCAGGTCGGAAGAGGAATTGCTTCCTGATGTCCTCGCGTTCCACCCACAGCTTCATCGCCAGGTCGTATAGCTGCAAATCGAGAGTCATGACTGTGATTGCCTCACTCCCCATAACACGAGTTGTGATGTTGTGAGCTCTCATCAGACCCGTGTACAGTGTATCATAGTCTGTAGGAGGCGACCTTATCAACGGAGGAACGAGAGCAACATTGGTCTTCTCACTGGACGAAGATAGCAAGGAATTGAAGGCTCCCCACGTCCCCGGAGCTGTGAGTTTGACGTCAACTTCTCCTTCTTCCTCGAAGTTCAGGCATCCAATCATCCAGGTCATATCGGTTTTCTTGTTCTTGTCTGTCTCGGGTTTTGATGTGAGCAGCTTGCAGTCGCTCTTTCTCTTCTCGGGTGCTGGCTTCTTGCAGGTCAACGTTTTACAGCCAACTGCATCATGTATCGTTTGAGCTTTTGATGACCGGTCAAGTTCAATTGGTGGTATCATGGGTGATTTCTCCGGTGATACAGGCTGGTAGATCGCAATTGCTGTACCATGAAGGGTATTCATCCCGCAAGGAGTTGACTCTAGAAAATCGATGTTGTCCATGGCAAACCAGACGAACGTGTCCTGAACCAACCATGGTGGTAGACAGATGCCTCCGGTGGACTCCATTTGCTTCAGTACGGAGTTGGCAATGCTGGTCTCAATCTCCATGACCTTTTTGTAGGAGATGGCGAGGTCCAGATGTGCAAGTTTCTCTACAAGCGCCTTGGATCGTGTGTTTTTGTGTATGTCGAGAGCTAAGCCCACACTCAATGGAGTTTCAAATCGTTGTTTGAATGATCCATCCTCGCTTCTTGGTTCGTACGATACCTGTCGGTCAGATTTATAAGCACCGACAAAGTGCTGCGCCAACAATGATGCACTCACACCAATGGAGTCCTCCCTGTTGCTATTTCCTACTTTCCTTGTTCCCATGACTGCATGCTTGCAGAAGATGTTGAGCATCGGGGGTGGCTTGTAATCAGCAAAGGTTCCATTAAATTTCCATGCTGGGGAAGATGCGATGTCTTTCCTCAATATTTTCGCAGCTCGCAAAAGTACTTTAAAATCGTCTTTGCTGCTGTCTGCTGTAATTGTGCTTGATATCATGTGGTCTTTGAGCTTTGTGGAAAGAATCTGCTCTGGCTTTGTTTTGTTTGAGGGCCGGCTGAAATGAACATCGGCAATGTTGTCTAGGATCAATTGTTTCAGGTATGGCTTATAACTATGGTTGTCTGAGACCGGAAAGTCGTGCTCCTTAAGTAAATTGACATAGGTTACATGAATTTCATTCATATTCAGCACAGCATTTTCAGTAGTATCATTCAACGCAGTTTCAACAATTTCAATGAGTTCAAGGTCTGATAACACCTGACCAAAGTTAACATTGGTTGTTTCTGTTTGTTTTTCCGTCTTAACTATAGCACGTTTGGCCTTAACTACACATGGTAAATGATATTTCATGTCCTCAGCCATTGCTTGCAATGGGTCAGGCGAACTTATGACACTGTTCAGTCTCACTTTCAGATTGTCATTACTTGTTTCTTGGCCAATGTTTCTGATCTGGAGTCCCATGTTCTTTGTTGACACATTGTGTAGTTCACTTCCTCTGTCTTCCTGGCATATGACACATCTGAGCGCGTCAAATGTCTGTTCTCGGGAACACCTTCTGGATGTTGACGTGCTTTCCCCTAGATCACTAGAACTTGGTCGTCCTCTCTTTTTCAGTCGGATTTCTGCGGCACTGCCTGATGTTGTTCCTTTCTCAAACCTAGCCTTTGCTCGATCAATGTGCATCTTATTGGTAACATCTTTGTAACAAGCTTTATGGTAGCGGAGACCTTTTGCGAGCAATTCTTCAGCAGAGGAATATTGCAAACGTCTATTCAATGATGCAAACTTTGTTTCACCATACGTGTACTGTTCCTCAGCACCTGCCATCAGTTTCTCGACAGAGGAGAGTTTTGGTTTCGTTACAAAGGTTGTATAGTCTGTTTGCCCTATGGCCATTTGGCATACAAAACAAAGTCCGAAATCTACTGACTTCTCAATCTTCCTGGGTGGTGAGTCACTCATCTTGAAGGTAGGTGTAATTTTCTAGACACTCTTGAACTGTCGTCGGTCCTGCAAAGATAGATACTACTATTCAGATTCACATTTCGTCAACACAGTCAAAACCAGACCTTAACTAGATGGTGGAAACTTAATTAACCGATTTCATGCCGGCCGACCCCACTTTGGCTGGTATATGTCCACTATTTTATTTTCCTTGCATTTTTCTGTAAAAACAATGGCAGAAATGGCTTCCTTGGGTCTGAAAACATATAAAAGGACATATTATTCATGTTTATATGATATCTAGATACAAAGATATGCACAAAAGTGTATTTTCCAAATTTTATGGCGGCCATCTTGGATTTCTTCGAATTACTACCTATTAGACGTAAAAGAAAAAATGGAACCCTATTTTTTTTACATCTCTATAATATTCTGAAGCAGAATCCATTGCTAAATCAATTTTAACAAACAAAAAACACAAACAATATTGTTATGACATATGGGCCTGCACTATACTGGCTCAGCTGTCATGGCGACTAGCATACGCTAGTCCAGTGCATGTCTTCTTCATCTGCGTGTTGAGCTCTTTTGCATGAAGAGATAAATGATATATGTAGATTGATAATTATAGGCACACATATTAATTGATTGCGGGACTTGTAATGAATTGATGCATATCTTGTCGGAATAAACAAATCTAATACATACTAATAACAAATAAATCAACAGCAGGTACATCTTTTCAGAGGTCAGTTGTTTGAGTGAAGAGGTGGATTAATTCAATTTTTAATAAGAGCGTTGATAACGAGTATGATAATTAATTTCAGTTAGTTTGATATTAAAATTAGAATGGCCATCTTCTGGAAAAAATTATTGTTTAATTTCCTTACTTTATATCAGTGTGTGTGTGTGTGTGTGTGTGTGTGAGTGTGTGTGTGTGTGTGTGTGTGTGTGTGTGTGTGTGTATGTGTGTGTGTGTGTGTGTGTAGGACCTCGATCACCCACAGTCCTGGACAGTTTCCCCATCTCGACATAAACGACATACTTTATATTTAGAATCCCCATTGAGTTATAAACAGCTATATAATAATGGACACAAGATGGCGCTATAGTTTTTGCTAATTAGCATAACTAATCAATGTGCAACATTTTGCACTGACGAGTTATGAATTCTTTATAAATGATTTTGAAACTTAATATATGCCAAATTTCAGCTAGATACCAGAGGTGGGTCACGAAAGTTAAAAAAAAAACCCAGACATTTTGCTTGTTCAGCCCATGGTCTAAGAGAAGACAACAGCTTAACATCTTCTGCAAAAGACAGCATACTTACTTATGTAACACACTACCTGCAAATTACCAGGATGACAGTTTTATAATCGGTCAGGGGTTGAAGCAAGAATTGATGACAGCTTGAAGGCAAATGTGTGTATGTGTGTATTAACTGTTTAATACTTCACTGGTCAGATTAAATGCATGGAAACAATCGACATACGTTATCATTGGAAATCGATGAGGGACGGACAGGGAACAACCATTAAACCACCGTTTAGAGGCCATTTTTCCCCGCAAAGCGGGGGTTGGCCTTTTCGGGGACCGTGGTAGTTGTTGTTTTTTCGGTCCCCCTTTTGAAGCAATGTTTTACGGCCGGATGCCCTTCCTGACGCCAACCCTTTTTGCCGCCTTCAACGACAAACAGGGAATTACCAGTGAACTGGTACTCAATTAGCCGACCTCGGAAGGATGACAGGCTGAGTCAACCCCCCTGGCATTAATTCGGTGATCGACCGAGATTCGAACCCAGGATCCTAGGTATCCTAAGCCGGCACCCTAGCCGCTAGCCCAACACCAGGGTGTCAGGGAACAACCATTATTCAAAGAAAAAAAAAAAATGTAGTGATGGTTTCACATGGTAATTTATTATGACAATGCTGACTTTGTTTACCGAGTTTTGGCATACTATTCCGACACCCTTATGCATAAAAAAAAAAGTTTTTATTACCTGTATGAAATGAGGATTACAAATTCAGAAAATATGAGAAAGACAGCTGCAAGTTTAAAGAAAAAGCGTCAGACATTCTATCTGTAATACTCTAATTCCACACTATGGTATGTCTCAAGTTCAAACAAGAAAAAGCAGAGCATTCCAAAAAAACAGCTGACATACAGTACCTCCTTGAACCATACACCAAAATGTGAGCTCCACCATTCTTGACAAGAAGTTAAAGTAAATTCAAATGATACAGTCGGTCTTGTATATACATATACATGTATATTGGAACTGTATATGCAAATGAGCAAACATATGCATGTGCCTCACAGACAAGGCTCACACATTCTAAATCATAAACATAAATTTATATTTCTTTACTGGGTACCCCCAAGTACTTAAGCTTTCAATTGTAACTTTTTAATTATATTTTATTTAATACTTTGTCTAAAAGAGTTTTAAAGGGAGTCTGCCGTTTAGGATCTTTTTTCCCCCATCAATAGCTTGCAAGACTAGAATGGCACTCGGTAGAGAGCGTACCTCCACCAGGCTGAACAATGAACAGTTTAGATTTTGTATCCCACTGATAGGTCATATCTGGGTCCGGACCTGAACCAAAATCGAATCTGCTTGTTATTATCGCCTAACCAACTCATACACCTAGTTTTGTCATAATTCATCCACAACTTTTTTAGATATCATATTATATACCATTTTTGGCCCTATCATTCAATCGAGAAGAATCACTTGTATTTTTTTTAAATCTCGTATCCGGATATGTATTTTGATCTTCAACCAAATCAAATCAATTCGTCCGTATCACATACCCAACCTCTCTACTAAGTTTCGTCCAAATCCATCAATAACGTTTTGAGATACCGTGCAATATATCGTTTTTGGCGCTGTCTCAATGGTGAAGAATCACTTTAAAAGTTCTGGTGTCCTGATCAACACCAAAATCTAATTGTTTCGTACTTGTCACACACCCAACCAGTCCACCAAATTTCGTCCAAATCCATCAATAACGTTTTGAGATACCGTGCTGTATATCGTTTTTGGCGCTGTCTCAATGGTGAATAATCACTTTTAAAGTTCTAGTATCCAGATCCACATCCTCATCAAAATCTAATCGTTTCGTCCGTATCAGACACCCAACCAGTCCACCAAATTTCATTTGAATCCATGCACAACCTTTTGATATATCCTGCTATATATAGTTGTTGGTGCCATCAATGGTGAAGAATCACTTTAACAGTTCTAGTATCCAGATCCAGAACCTCACCAAAATCTAATCGTTTAGTTTAGTCCGTATCACACACACAACCTGTCCACCAAGTTTCGTCCAAATCCGTCCAAAACGTTTTGAGATATCCTGCTATACAGTCACGTGAAAAAGTATGAACACCCCATGTAAAGTTTTGACTTTTTCAACATATTTCAACATACAGCTATTTGATCTTCATTTCAACAATATTGATAGATAAAGGTGATATAATATAACAAATATCATGAAACATTTACATTTTGTAGTCCATTGTATAATTTAAAGACATAAATGCAAATTTCGCATGTGGAAAAAGTAAGTACACCCCTACATTTATCACTACTTCAAATACCTAAAATTAGAATCAGGTGCACCAGCTCAGGTGCAAATGATTAGAACATCGTTAGAGAGGATCTTGGGGAACATGTCTTATTTAAACCTCAGACATTTCGTTTGGTTCGTTCTTTGTTGTTGAAATGTGTGGCGTCACCATGCCTAGATCAAAAGAGCTCTATGAGGCCTTCAGAAAGAAGGTTGTAGATGCCTAAGAGTCTGGGAAGGGATTTAAAAAGATCTCCAAACAATTTGAAATCAATCATTTGACTGTCCAGAAGATCATCTACAAGTGGAGAAGATTCCAAACAACTGCCAACTTGCTCAGGCCAGGCCGCCCCAGCAAGTTCAGCCCAAGAGCAGTCCGCAAGATGCTGAAAGAAGTCTCTAAGAACCCCAGAATGTCATCACGGGACCTACAGGTAGCTCTTGCCACTGTTGATGTCAAAGTGCACGAGACTACCATTAGAAAGAGGCTGCACAAATTTGATCTACATGGGAGGTGTGCCAGGAGGAAACCTTTGCTGTCCAGAAAGAACATCAGGGCAAGACTAAAGTTTGCCAATGAACTCCTAAGCAAAGACCAGCACTTCTGGAACAATGTGCTCTGGACAGATGAGTCAAAGGTAGAGCTATTTGGCCACAGTACCAGAAAACATGCTTGGCGAAAACCAAAGACAGCATTTGACCACAAGAACCTGATACCAAATGTAAAGCATGGTGGTGGGAATATTATAATTTGGGGCAGCTTTGCTGCATCAGGGCCTGGGCAGCTCACCATCATAGAATCCACTATGAATTCTTCATTGTACCAGAGGGTGCTTGAGGATAATGTGAGGCCATCTGTCGGAAAGTTGAAGCTCAACGGAAGGTGGACCTTGCAACATGAGAATGACCCTAAACATACCAGTAAATCCACCAAGGAATGGCTGAAAAGAAAGAAATGGAGGGTTCTGGAATGGCCAAGTCAAAGCCCGGATCTAAATCCCATCGAGATGTTGTGGGGGGATTTGAAACGAGCTGTGCATGCAAGAAACCCCTCAAACATCGCACAGCTGAAAGAATTCTGCATGGAGGAGTGGGCAAACATTTCTCCCAGTCGATGTCAGAGACTGGTAGACAGTAATAAGAAACGCCTACTTGAGGTTGTTTCTGCCAAAGGGGGCAACACCACCTATTAGAGCCAAGGGTGTGTTTACTTTTTCCACATGCGAAATGTGCATTTATGTTTATTTGAATTATACAATGGACTACAAAATGTAAATGTTTCATGATATTTGTTATATTATATCACCTTTATCTATCAATATTGTTGAAATGAAGGTCAAATAGCTGTATGTTGAAATATGTTGAAAAAGTCAAAACTTTACATGGGGTGTACTTACTTTTTCAAGTGATTGTATATCGTTTATGGCGCTGTCTCTCAATGGTGAAGAATCACTTTAACAGTTGTTCCAAAATCCTCACCAGATACTCACCAAAATGTCATCATTTCGTCCATGTCACATACCCAATCTCTGCACCAAATTTAATTTGAATCCATCCACAACTTTTTGAGATATCCTGTCCACAGACAGACGACAAACAGACGGGTGAAAACAAAATCTCCGTCAACTTTTGGTGGTGGAGAATAATATCACGACATACAAACATAATGTTTCTGCAATAAAAACTTGTTCTGCTGCTCTTTCACATCCTCTCTCTGCCCTTTTTCACCATATTATTTGCCCTAGATTATCCTCCATCTGCTTTGAAATCAGCCAAGATCACATTATATAAAAAGTGCAAAAACCGATCACCTTAACTACAGACCTATCAACTTACTTCTAATCATCAGCAATCCATCATCACAGTTGACATGAAATACTTCCATTTCTCCAACAACCTCATCGCACATCACCAACTTGGATTCAGACTAGGTCACTCCATGTTGGACATGCTGCTTCAACTCACCTAACAATGAATGGAGGCCATCAATGTCAGGAATTATATCAGGACTGTCTCTCTGGAGATGTCTCGCACTTTTGATACAATCTGATATCCCACCTTGCTCTCCAAACTCTCTGTCTATGGCATCTAAGGCCAACTCCACACTTGGCTTACTGACTTCCTAGACTCTCATAGCAATGTGTGGCACTCAATATAATCCTCTCATCTCATCTTCCTGTCAAGGTTGGAGTGCCCCAAGGCAGTGTTCTGGGTCCAGTCTTATTCCCGATCTTCATCAATGATGTCTCTGACTCTCTGGAAAATCCCCTTTATTTATTTGCTGATGACAACATCCTCTGCCGTGACTTATTTCATCCTTCAGACAGGCAACCTCTTCCCACTCATCACATCTTGACAAAAATCACAAGCTGGTCAAACACTTGGGATATGGCTTTCAATCCAGACAAATCTCACTCTCATTGTCTCTCTCCGAAAGGATTGTCTGGCAAACCCTCCCCCCAACTACTTAACAATCCTCTTGAGGAAGTTCATTCTCTCAAACTCCTGGGTCTCACTATCAGCCATGATCTTTCTTGGGCAAACCACATTTCAAAGTTGGCCTCCAAAGTCAGTCGCCGACTGGGCATCCTGCAGCACACATTGTCCTGCCTTAGCACTCATGAACTCCTATCCACCTTCAAGGCCCTCATCCGCAGCTTGATATGGTACTGCTCTCCAGTTTGGGCTGGTGCCTATCACTTTCCCATCACAGACAGTTCAGCGATCTCTCTGTCTTCTACTGCCTCCTCTCTGGTCTTGCACCCTCTGCTATTTCTATTATTTGTCACCCTCCCCCTAGGTTACCACAGGGCACACATGTGACACATGGGAGAGGGACCAGGTCTTGAGGACAGCCGTTTACCACCATCTCAGATCTTCCCTAATCCAAAACCATGATCTTTTCTACTCCCTCTCCAACTCCTCCCCAAATCCCTCCTCCTTCAAAATATGCAGTTTCTCCTTCCTGAGAGTTTCCTGAGGGTGCAAGTACTCAGGGTAAAATAACTTTGCTTCAATCTGTAAGTTTCGTATCCTGAGGCAAACCCGAAAACATTATCTTACATGTGTATTCGAACATACAAGTTATAGGTTAGGCAAGGCTTCCTACAGGATCAGGTTATACAGGAAGCCTTTGATTATGTTTGAGTCAACCACTGTTGACTTTTCCACAAACATTGACCTTGGATTTGAAAAAGCTCTATTTTCTTGGCAATGTATAACCTGGCTCAGAAACGGACTCAATCACCAACAAACCTTGGCAACATTTGATATCACCGAGTGTTTGTTTCAGGATGGAACTAGTCCAAGTAAAGGGTGACTGAGTACACAGAATAAGAGTTAAACAGGCAAATTTGACTATAGTATCCTGTATCACCTTCCATTTGTGGTTGGTTGTTGATCTAAACTTGCTCACACAAGCATATATGATTCAGAATGTAATGAGTTTTAAAATAAATGCCTAAGAATTTCTGTCTTTGTCCTGTCGACAGCACCGGTTTCTGTTCCTTCCCATGTCGGCAGAGGGGGTGGAGACCTTCACCAGCTTGTCATCACATGGACGGTAATATTTTAGTGAAAAAGAATGATTTTTGGGAGGAGATAAGGACAAGCATTATTATTTACTGTGTGTAGTATTTTTGTGTTTTCTCATATGTAAACGCCGGGTTATTCTTCGCTTTGAAAACTTTGGTGAAATTTTTTGCCAAATCTGGCCAGTCGTTATGGATGATCCACGTTCTTCTTTAAAATGTCACGTTGTTGTGTGTGTTGTATCAAATTCCAGGTGACTCCAGATGCAATAGGTGAATCAGTTAATAAAGCAAATACTTCTCCATTTGAAAGTACTTGGCTCAGGAATCAAATGCAAGTCATTATCAATATGTTGGAGTTAAATGGGACTAAACAAACACAACAGCACTCTGAAGATTTAGTGTCAGCACAAGCCAATGGTAAAGTTAATGTGAGTGCAAGCCACGACAAATGTGTGGCGCAAGAAAATCGACTGACATGTGCAGAAAGTAGTTCAGAGCTCAATTACAAGATGCACAATGTTGGGAGAGTTTCGTGAGCTTGCAACACAATCATTATGTAGTAAGTAACAGCCTCAGAACACAGCTGTTAAATTAATACATTATATTGTACAATCAAACCATCTTGACTCGTATATGGATGAATTCAACAGTGACATAATACAAGGAGTTTAGTCCTTACTACAATTATTGTTACCCTGCGCTCATGAAGCCAAAAACATTCGGTTGCGTGCATGCGTGTGGCGTACTTTTCTGCATTTTTAAAATTCATTTTCTGGACTGCCGTTGGTCCGATTGACACGAAATTTTTACCATAGAGCACCCCTCCCTGTATAATTTTTTTTATTCCGAATTATGACGTCATAGGTCACATGGTACGGATGCCATCTTGGAAAAACGTTACACCTCTCTATCTCCGAAACAGCTCAATGGAACAAAAATTTGAAATAAGGCTCATTGACAAGTACTCCAATTGGGGAATAAGATATTTTAATCATGATGTCATCAGTGCCTTCATTATGACGTCATAATTCGACAAGCACAGCGCTTGATCTGATCAGTATGGGAAAAAATTCTCTGCAACTGTTGGTCCGATGGACACTAAATTTTCAGCATAGGATCCCCTCCTCCTGTAGAATTTTTTTAAAATGACAATTATGACATCATAGGTCACGTGGCGCCGGTGCCACCCTGAGAAAAAATTGAAACGGGCTCATTGTAAAGAACTCCATATGGGGAATCAGTGCTGTAACAATGACGTCATTGTTGCCTTAATTCTGACGTCATAATTCAACAGGGACAATGCTTAGTCTGATCAATTTTAAATTTATTGAGCATGATCTACGCAACAATTATATTATCGCTCACGTAATGGTGTAATCGCTCACGTGGTCTGGCAGCCTATATTGGATCAAAAGAAAAAAAACCTTCTAAAACACAAGAGTTGGCTCACACCAAGTTGACACTTTATTCTATGAATACCATTTCGTTTATAAAGATGTTGACGCTGATGGAAGAGCAGAGCAACAGGAGGCAATGGATTAACAGGCAGAAATGGGAAGTGGGGAAGCAGGATGATGATGATGATGATGATGATGATGATGATGATGATGATGATGATGATGATGATGATTATAGGAAAGGGGAAGCAGGAAGATAGAATGCATCACAGCTTTAGTAGAGCTGAAGAGTATAAAAAAATGTATGCACTTCCATGAGCTATTCAACACATTCTTTCCTTTTCCGTTTCTCCAAAGGCCATTGTTACTCATTTTTGTTATTACTTTTTTTCTCCTGTGTATGTTCACCTACCCTACGCCCCACATACGCTTTGGTAGTTTGAGAACCTCCTTACCTTCATCATTCAGCTCCTCCATGAGCCTATACCCTTGTATATAAATAGAGTTGAAACTGAAAGAAGAACAGGGTCTCATTTGGTCTCATAATGCTCAAAGTTATAAATTAGAGAATCCATCAGGATGGTTGTCAGCATAATGGAATTCTTGGAGAGAAGAGCATGAGGCAACAGATGTGGGAAGACCATTCCGCAGGCGAAGTGAGAGAGGAATGAAAGAATGAAGGGAGCCTTAAGTTTCGACTAGGAAATGGTAGCAAGGTAAAGGGTGTTTCCCTAAAGAATGACATTTTTTTCCCGGAACGAATCGCGCGCTTACACATACCGCAATGTGAACGTACAAGTGATTATAATTAATTGTAGCAAGTCTCAACAACGCGTGTGCTGCGAGGTGGAAAGTCTCCAAAAAATCTAAAATTTTTCTCATTTTTTCTCAATTTTTTTAGATATGACCGAAAAACTCGTCGCTCAAAGGATCGCCTGTGTCGCGTTTGGAATTGCATGCAAGCTTTTTGCAGACACTCTCAGGCCCATTAAGGCTGCACAGCATTGGCTTTGGGCGATGGCGTGGAAATTCGCCAGACCTCAATCCAGCGGAGAACCTTGGAGCCATTATGAAAGAGCGAGTTGAAGACCGCTTGTTTGATTTTTCGGAGAGCAAACAGTGTTCCCGTGACCGTTTAATGGATATAATCAACGAGGTCTTGGAAGGAATGAAAGGTGATACTGACCTCTTTTGCAATTTGCTGAGGTTGTTTCGAACGGATTTGAATCTTGTGAAAGCCGCTGGCGGAAAATCAATTTTAAAATATTAAAGTCCGAGGTGTGCATCCAGGTGGGGAAAAAAGGCATTCTTCAGGGAAACACCCTTTACAGTAGATGTCTGGGTGAACTGATGTGATCTGGAATGGCATAGGTTGAACGTAGAGGTGACAGAGCAAGATAAACGAGAAGAGAATAGAGATGCAACAAATCTGAAAGACGACATAATTTGCCTGCCATTAGTAAGGAGAAGACACTGAGATTGGACATCGTGTTGTGAGAGCCTTAAATATGACATGAGGGCCTTAAACTCTATGGTGTGTGTGTGTGTGTGTGTGTGTGTGTGTGTTTGTGTGTTTGAGGTCATAAAAGCACTTGTTGCAAGAGTCCTGACCAATGGGGAGCACCTACTATGCATCTACTCTGTTTACGAATCAATTACAGAGGGAGGAAGTAATGTTTTGAATTTGTAGTCAAGAAACAAGATATTACATTTAAAATGCAACTTCCAGCTCAGTACCGAATGTGAAACATAAAGAACCACCCAATGAAAAAAAAACTGTGTCAGCCGCAACACTGCTACCCCAAGTATCAGTCAGTCAGCACAAATGCTCCTATAATCTTTTTATTTAACAACTCCAGCCCACAAGTTTGGAAGGGAATCAATCAATTGGTGCATTTATGGCTCACTGGGCTTGATCCGCATGGAGTATTAAATTGTGAAGTATGTTCTTGTCAAAAAATGGCAATCGATATTGTTCCTTTTGCATGCCAACATGCTGTCATCGTCGTGAAATGCAAATTGATGGGTATGGTGAAAGCTTTAATAGAGAGGGAATTCCAAATGTCATTGGATCTTCAATTGACAATGGAAAATAGCATTTGAAATCAACAAATACAATTTACTGATAAGCATAATAATAAATAACAACAACAATCATTTGATTTTAATTGATATATTTGATTTGATTTGAAGTGTTTGATTGATGATACAAATGTCCTTTCTCCAACAGCCTGTCCCAAAAGAGCTGCATTATGGTGAAGGTTTTGGTTACACAGTTGCATTCCGACCACAACAGAGTACTGAAGATTGGTCACAAGTGATTGTAGACGGTGCTCAGAAGTGCCGCTATGTTATCTCTCATCCGAGCATTCCACCCTATGCACCTTACTCGGTGCATGTTGGCACTTTCAACATTCTTGGAGAAGGTCCTGACAGCAATGAGACAATCGTATTTTCTGGTGAAGCAGGTCGGTGAATGTAGTCTTTCCCCTTCCCTTATAGATGTATCCCACTCATACACTGATACACAGATGCATTAGAATAGCCTATCTCAACCCTTCATGAATGTGTGCAGCTAATAATGTTTGAATGACAATAGTACATCTTGAGCCTACCTTTCCTCAAAAGCTCAGTTTCCAAAAATATACATTTGTAAAAACACTTTTACTTTTTTCCTGGCTGAAACACTTAATAACTCTCTTGAGTGCAGCCTTCTCTCGTGTCTGACAATGCAATATGCAGGCTGGTGCACGTTTATTTATCCAACTGTCTCCTGGTGTGGCTTCGGCACTTTCATATTTTTTTGTTTTGTTTTATTTTTGCATTTTTCATTTTTTTTACATTAGTCAAAAAATCGTCAAAAACATCGTCAGTTTTTTTGTATTTTTTGAGCTGTTTTCATTGTGTTTAGCATATGGATGAAGAAGTCTGAGTACAAAACGGATGCGGACAGGCTTTGCATTTTCAGATGCTTTCTATTTGATTATGTTATGGGGTTGTATACACAGCTAAACTATGACTACACAGCAAAATGAATTTTTGCAAACATAATCAAACCAAATAAAAAGAGGTGAGGAATGTGTTGATCCAATATGTTGCAAATAAAGAAAAGCCGAGGCATACAAGAGGCAAGTGGAAGGGACAAATGTGGGAAAACATCATTTTGGGAAAAACGAAAATAATTAGGTTTACTCTCCATGAAATGGAGAGTGACCTATTATTATTCCCAAAGTTTTTCTTATTATTCTTCCACCCTATTTTGCACCTCCGAAAACTTTAAAATTAAGTTTCTCAGCAACCGCTGATCGGATTGACAGGAAATTTTCATTAAATGATCGGCTAGTCTCATATAATTTTTTATGCTAATTATGACGTCATAGGTCACGTGGTATGGACGCCATCTTGTGAAACACCTTCAACTTTGCCCCTCTATATCTCCGAAACGGCTCAATGGAAATATTTGAGTAATGGCTCATTCCAAAGATCTCTGCAATGGGAACAAAAAGCATGTTTATTTAGTATATTAAAAATGCTAACGTTAAAAGGTTAGAATTCGTCAAACACATCTTTGCTCCCACAAAAACTAATTTTTTTCCCAGATCCTTCATTAAAAAAACTCAGAATGAATTTTTTTTCGAAGTCATACGTCACATGGTTCAGCCGCCATATTGTTTTTCCTGAAAAACATGTAAACTGCTTTTTCTCCGCAACGGCTGAAGAGATCGAGCCCAGACTTGGCATGCATAATCGCATACCCATGACAAACAAAAAAGTCAATGAGCATGACGTCATGCATAACATGGTTTCAGAATTATGATGTTTTTATGCATAAACTTAAAATGCTATCTTCTCCATAATTTGTGAAGATATCAAGTGGAAACTTTACACAAATGTTCCCCATGGGGCGAAGTTTAAGTAATACTTGAGAGGTTTTGATAAGTCACATGGTTTGGCCGCAATAAATAATTGAAGGAAAATCCTAAAAAGCTTCTAACTCTTGAACCACTGCATTTATCGACTTGAATTTTAATGCATTGTAGATCTCATCAAGCGGAACAAGTGTGTGAAATTTCAACATGATTGGTTGTACAGTCTCGAAGCTAGAAGTCTTTATTGTTGAAAGAAGAAGAAACACAACATTTGTCTTTCCAGGCCATGTGACTCAGTGCTACTGCCATGTTAATGACTTATTTCTTTAAAAACCATTTTCTCTGCAATAATTGGACCGATTGAGAGCAAATTTTCACTATAGGAGGGACTCGGTCTGTAGAATATTTTAATGGTAATCATGACGTCAAAGGTATGGTATGGCCGCCATATTGTTTTGAGTGAAAAGTCTGAAAAAACACTAAAATCCCATTTTCTCCAAAACGCCTGAACAGATCGAGGCCAAACTTTGCAGGCACAATCGCATACCCATGACGAACAAAAAAGTCAACGAGCATGACGTCATTCGTCACATTGTTTCAGAGTTATGATGTTTTTAAGCATAAACCTTTAAAACCGAGCTCCTCCCTCATTTGTGATCCAATCGAGGGGAAACGTCATAGATCTGTTCAGCATATCAGTCTTCTAAAATAACCTCTTGGAATTTGTGATAGGTCATGTGGTTTGGCAGTTATCGTTAATTAAACGAAAATATTAAAACGAAAAAATGTATATCTCTTGAATCGCTACATTGATCGATGTGAAACTTCATAATATAGTATGTCATGAAGAGTAACAAGTGTGCAAAATTTCGTGATGATTGGATTTACAGTCTGGAAGCTAGAAGTTGTTATTGCGTGAAGAAGAAGAGTCTTCAAATGTGGGCAATTAATTATTTATCACATGTACAGATGTGAAGGCAACGTTTGACACAATCTCCCGGGTTAATTTTAACCTCAAATAAAATTCTAATATAAGATTTGTCAATGGCTGAGGTGTATTAACAAACCAATAAAACAGATTTGGCCAAATTCTGAAATTTTTTTAAAGATCGCATATTCACCCAGAGTTGTGAATGGCTGAAGAAGAAGAAACCTCGCAGCCACTTATCAGACCATATAAATCATTCTATC
Organism: Myxine glutinosa; assembly: GCF_964187855.1. Lineage (NCBI taxonomy): Eukaryota > Metazoa > Chordata > Myxini > Myxiniformes > Myxinidae > Myxine > Myxine glutinosa. The sequence goes on along the minus strand of NC_136261.1, from coordinate 286,842,331 downwards.
ACTGCGATTTTCAGGTTTATGTTCTATAAAAATCGCTTTTTTTTTGCAGTCATTGCACGCATTGACAGGGAATTTTCACCACAGGTGCGCCTGGACATTAAGAATGTTTTAAGGATAATTATGACGTCACGTGGTACGGCCGCCATCTTGGGAAAACAGAAAAACTTTACATCTCTATATCTCCAAAGGTCCTGCAGAGAAAATATTGAGACATATTTCATTGTAAACAACTATCCATTGAGAATAAGCCTTGTGAATGATGATGTCATATGTGCCTCCAATATGACGTCATAATTCGACAAGTACAAAACATCATCCGATGAGGATGAAATTTTTTGAGCATCATCTCGGGATAAATTGATGGAGGAAAAAAAAAAGTGAAAGCGGGGTTGTTGTAAAGTGTGGGAATGTGTGTGTGTGTGTGTGTGTGTGTGTGTGTGTGTGTGTGTGTGTGTGTGTGTGTGTATGTGTGTGTGTGGTGGGATGTGAGTAGATGATAAATGTTGTTCCTGGGACAAACCCATTTAACATGGGAAATCCCTATCTAATGTCATTTACCCCCCTGTCCTTTCCCAGTTTTGGAAAACACCCCTATTAATCCAAAAGACTCTATGAGCCTTTTGGCCTTTTGAACCATGAGCTTATTGGCCTTATGAGCCAATTAATCTACTTGGGCTAATACATAATGAAGATATTTTAATTGAGCTATGGCTGAATGGTAAACCCATCTTGATGTACCAGGCTAAACACTAACAGCTTGGAACCAATCCTTCATTGAACCTCCAAATCTCCATTCACTTACATGTAAATTTTCCGCTCACCATCACTTTTCTTCATTTCCCATAAACACCTCTATTCCTGCCCCCCTTGGTCTTATGGGCCTTTTACTCTTACTATCAATGATCATTGTTGTTTAGTAGACCACTGAAACAATGATCCTACAAATATTTGTTTATGCGTAGGAAATAATTTAATTCGCCTACAACTCTCTTCACCATCTAATACGTTAACAAAGTATATGTTTGAGTTTGGTTCTTTATCAAGATATTTTAACTGAGATAAAATAAAATGATAAACCTCCCTCAATGTCCTTGTCTGAGCGCCTCCTGTGCCACACACCATTTTTAAATTAAAGTATATATTTTCCTGACAACCATCAAAGTTTTCTGTCCACTCAAAAATATTTCCATCTTTTTTACCCAACTCACCGGTATTTAAATTAATTCTCTTATTTGTTTTGTGAACTTTTTTACCAGTTGCCTTTTCAATAAGTCTTATTTGATATTTTTCACATTCATTATGTTTTCCATTTATATACCAAGGTTGATTACACCTCCACTCTTTAGTCTGGTTGATACTTGGTTCTATCATTTATATAATAGTAAAAAAAGGCGGCGGTACTGGTAGCCCGTTAAAATCCCTAACCCCCTTTTTAACTTATCACTTATATACTTATATAACCATAAGGGAGACTATCAATTCCATTTTCTAAAATAAACCTCTTATCATCAAAAGCTCCTCATGCTTTTTTATTTATCTCTTCTGTATATAATTGATGTTTATAACTTCTTATCCATTAATCTTTCTAAACTCTTCTTTCTTTGTTGTTAAACAGTTATAATAATCCTTAAAGATTATTGTTTCTTTAATAACATTTTTCTTTACACCTTTTAACTTCTTGTCAGTCTTTTCAACGTTATTCACAATGTATTTATAAGCATAAGCCTTTGACCTCAATCCCACAAATTCACTCATAACATATCCTCCTAATTCATCCTTGAACTTTCCAATCACCTTTTTATTTTTAGAAGAGAACAACTCACACTCTGGACTGTAATTACTTGTATCATAGATATTAATGTCCTCTTTCATGTCTGAATAAACATCATCAGTATTAATTTTCAAAATAAAACTATCTGTATCTATATAAAGTAGATTAACATCATTTTGATATTTCTTCCTCAAGTTATTATAAAAGTAATCATACATTAATGACTTTGAAAAATCAAGAATTGATGTTCCAATATAAATAGGTTTGTCCATTTCAATACTCTCTTTAATCAAATGGATCGCACAAAAGTTCTCAGTAAAGACCTCAGCTCGAGTAAAACTCGGTCTATTAATTAATTTTGATGCTTGTTCCCAGGATGTTACTAGTCTGATATTTTGTCTTTTCCTCACGTTCTCCATGGTCTTACCAAAGACCGCATTATTCATCAATTTATAAAAGTCTTTCTCAAAATCTGTTTTTGACTCTGTTCTTCTTTGTGTATTCAAATCAATGTACTCCTTTAGCCAATGACTTTGATTGAACTTTAGAACCCTGTGGATCTTCTCTACTCTTAGACCTTTTGATAAATATTGTCGCAAATTTCTTTGGTGTAGAACATAATTTTTCTTGTTATATAATGTAGTAAGTAATTTTTCTGTTGATTCACCTATATCAAACGATCGTTGGTAATCACTCAACCATTCTTTCTTTGGACTTTCTTTCTCACAAGCAAATGGAAGATCTTTATGTTTGATATGAAGTTATTCAGGATATTTTAAATCGACCTCAAAATAATAACCAACCTTTGAATCATCCAATTCTTTTTGTGTAGAGATACATACATCTTGTAGAACCTTTTTGTAGTCTTTTTCCTTTACCCATCTAAGTTTTCCATAAGGAAGAGCCTGAGACATTGCCCAGCCATACAGGTTGTTCGCGTCATAGTACATCAAGTAAGAACTCTTTTTCGTTGAATCATAATTTGGAAGATATTTGTTATTTGCTTTTGCGTATCTACTCGAGCAGACTTGTGAAATTCCACCTCTTTTTGCCTTTTCAATCATCAAAAGCATATCGACATCGGTTATCAAATCCAAACCTTGTTTTGTCATTTTCAACATCGTGCTCCAAGCCAATCCAGGTGTTTTGTAGTAGTGAGCAGGATCCAATCCATATCCAGTGCGACAAACAGATCTAAAGGCTTCAAATACATCGGCCAATAAAAGCACATCAGTTTTGAGATACAAATCGTGATACTCGCCAAGATTCTTGATGTTATATTTTTCCCAAACATTTTGTGCGTGTACATAATCTTTATCAGATATATGACTGTTGTTTAATTTGTTATAGAAATTTTCTTTTGAAGGAAGTTGTGTTTCATTGAATCTCTCAAATGAGTCCATATAGTCATCGGGGTAAATTCCCTTTTGTGTTAGAAAATCTTTATCTGAAAAATACTCTGAAAGACATGGAAACTCTTATATTTTGAACCAAGTTAGCCAATGGACTTGCCATGAATTTAAATGTATCAAGAAATCTGATATGAGTAATAGGAGATGTGTGAATTGTTTTTGTGAATGAAATGTATTTCTGATCCGTGTTAGGAATTGCTGAAATGTGTCCAGATGTCTTTGAAAGTTCATTAATAAATAGATGCGTATCATAATGAGCGTTGTTATGAAGAAAGACAGGAATGAAAGAGGGGAGTTTATAATTAATATTACAACTTTGATGAGCCGGACCTCTATATTTACAAGTGAGATGACAATGATCTCTAACCTTTAGACCTTCACCAATTTTTTCCTCACAAATATGACAAACATTGTTTTTTCTAAATTCCCTTTTCTGTTCACTCATCAAGGACATTGGTTTATTGGTTTCTCTCATTATCTTGGTTAATCAGACACAGTCTTTTTCTAGTCGTTTCACAAACTCCTCTGAGGTATTTGAGCCTCTATACTCCTCTAACTTGTTATATTTATCACCAACGGATGATTTGATATAATAACAAAAACCGCAAGGAATATGTTTTTGATATTTATTTGCGTATGATTCTTTTGGATCTGGAGAAGCAGTATCTATTTTTTCTTTAATACTTTCAAAATCAGCATATATAACAAATGGATGTTTGATCTTTTTCTTTTCATCTTTGAATGTGATCTTTGAGCCTTCTTTAGGCATATTGATTACCGTTGATTTATGTTCACCACAATAATTTGAATGTTTATCTTATCTTTCTTGTGTATGGAAGAAGTTAAGACAACGCAAACAAATATATATTTTATTTGTTCTTTTACATACTTGTGATTTATTAATTTAGCAATATCTTTGATGTGTGTATAATGTGAATTTTCCTCTGAATTAAAATATAGAAGATTAATATGAGTTTGTTTACAATTGTCAGAAAGCTTTAAAACCTGAATGTTGTTTGTTTCTGTTAGACCATAAACATTAACTGATAAATTATTCATCTTTTCAAATTTAGGAATATCATTTAAAGCCATAGGAAACTTTAGATCTTTCATATTTAATGTATTCTCATATTTTTTATAATGAGATACTCTTTCATCATGAAAATGTGGAGGATGTAAGTGTGCCAGAATAGACCAGAGAAAACATTTATTGTCTTTATTTTTGATATTGATAACTGCTTTTCTATTTTTGATAACACTGGGTAAATCAATGTAAGAAGAAGCTTTCAGAGGATCTGATTTAAGAATATGAATGTCTATGTAAATAATTTTTCCTATATTGAAACCACTTCCTACGATTGAATTATCCACATCTTGCTCTTGTTTAATAAGTTCATCATAGACTCCTGATGTTTTAAAATCTTGATATGAAGATATAAAGTGTGGCTCAGTTCTCATGTATGGTGTATCTATAACTCCTTCGTCCTTTGTCATTTCTAATTTTACTCCCATATAAAATTTAAGTGGTTTCATTTCTTTTAGTGTTTTTTCAATCAACGTTTGAACAGCAGGTTTAACTATTTCTACAGCATCAACTATAGACTCTGGCTCAGGAGGTTTGAAGTTAAAGACTCTTATTTATATATGTCCTTTGAATGCGCCATCAGAGTTTTTAGTTGTGATAAAATTTGATAAACGTAGATTTGTTTTAAGATGTATTTCGAAGCCTTTCTTCAGGTTATTTTTTATGACAGACAGAACAGTGTTTTGTTTCCTTCTGAATAGGAGCTAGTAGGTGAAATAGATTAAATGTGTGTTTGTTAGTTTTAAGGTGTCTTTTGTATTGTTTATATTCTTGTTCACAAATGTCGCAATACGTTGCTTTGATCATATTTATATAGCAAAATTATACTTAAAGTAAAACACCTTTTTAGAGGCTTTTTTAAAGATGAAACTGTGCTTAAAGTAAAACACTTATAGAAGAAAGTGCCTTTTTACAGGCTTTTTATATATGAAACTATACTTAAACTAAAACACTTTTTCACTCAGAATCATCGGAGTCATAACTATCACATGAATATTCAGAATCATACTCAGAGTCATCAATAAAGCTACTCTCATAACTATCATTTGAGCACAAACTATTAGCATCATAACTATCATCTGAGTTCAATGAAATACTATCATCACCATCGTCCGAGTTCAATGAAATACTATCATCACTATCGTTCGAGTTCAATAAAATAGTAAAATCTTCACTGCTGTAAAGACTAATATTTAATTAGCAGGAAAAATATTCCCATCAATATCTATATACTTTCTTTCATTAACAGATTCAATCTCTACATTTTTAATATCAAAAGTTATCTTTAAATAATCTCTAACGATCATAGAACGAAATGACATTTCACCAGAAATATTAACATCATTCATTTTACTTCGATCTACACCCTTTGGATTATTAAAGTAAATAAAAAATTTCTCCACGAGTATTGTTGATGGTCTTATCATTCTTTTTCAAAGTATCGCGATTGATCACTTTTTCAAGCTTTGAATAAATTGCCAGGAGTAGAGGAGAAACTTTTGTTAGATTTACTTTAATGGATGCCTTTCCAGGTATAGTTAGAGCTCTTCCTTTAAATGAAATAGAGGGGCTCATGTTATTTTCCATAACTGGTTTTACCCAACATTTTCCGTATTTATCTTTGTTCAATTTAACATCTTTGATATATTTTTCTATAACTTCCACCAAAGTAGAGATTGATTGAAATTTGTCTTTTGTGCTTTGAAACATTGTATTTATTAATGAATAAACTTGCGTTTAGTTTAAGTAAAAATTTACCATATAAATATGATAAGTTCTGAAGGATATTTAGAATTTCCAGACTCTCCATATGATAAATTAGAGAATTGTCTGGCTTGTGATAGAATAGGGCTTAATAATGAGGGTTCATAAAAACAATGTATTTTCTGTGATTTAATTTTAATTAATGATAATAAAAAAAATAAAAATATATATAACTCTTTTAAATTAGAACCAAAAATGAATTACTTTACAAGATTAATAAGAGAGATGAATGTTAAGTATTGTGATGATAATACACCATTTCTTTCAAGGGAAGAGACTATTTGTATTGAGGAAATGTATAAGGGTTTAATGATATTTATTATTCAAAATAATTTTAATGGAAATGTTAATACAAGATACTATATAAATAAAATAATGAATTATTTTGAAATTAAACCCGAACTCAGGATAAAATATAGAGTTTCTAAAATAGCTCAAAAAAAGTTAGATGACTTGTTTTCCAAATATATAAATGAATAATTTTTTACCCGTTTGGGAAAATAAGATAACATTTAATAACCATAAAAACATTCCAAATTCATTGAGATGTCTTATAGTTGGTTCAAGCGGATGTGGAAAAACCTGTTTACTTTTAAAGATGCTCCTTGGTCCTAATTTTTTAGATTATGATAATTTAATAATTTTTACAAAGTCAAGTTTTCAACCCGAGTATCAACTACTCTCACAGGGTTTTAATGCGGGTCTTAAAAAGGAAGACATTATCGGTTTATTTAAACTTCAAAACAAACTAAATGATTATAATATTGAAGATATAATACAATTATTTTGTGATACACAAAAATCTAAATCTAAACCAAAACCCATAACTTGTATTCTCAGTGATAATATGGATGATATACCTTCACCTCAAGATTTAGAAAAATCAAAAAAGAACCTCGTCATCTTTGATGATTGTGTTAATGAGAGAAACCAAACAGTAATGGATAGCTACTATACAAGAGGGAGACATTCTTCTTGTAATTGTATTTATCTTAGTCAGTCATATTTTCAACTCCCTCGGCGCTCAATAAGAAACAATGCTAATACTTTTATTTTATTTAAATTAAATTCAATAGATGTAAATAATTTTTGGAGAGATAATTGCTCTACGTTATGTAGTAAAAAAGAATTTGAAAATTATATGAAACACACGATTGGAAAATATAAATATATTGTTGTGAAACAAGATGAGATACTAACTGATATTTTTCAATAAATAAATACAGAAAATGAATGCCAAAGAAAGAGTGAGAAAGTTTAAAGAACATCAAGAGTTGGTTTCAAAAGTTGTAAAACAACAGGAAGAGATAAAGAAGAAACGGAGACAGAAACTATCTGGTGAAGAAGCCTTTGAAAGAAAACAAGAGAAAATTTTTAAACCACTTTTAAAAACTCAACAAACGATTTCACCTACAGTTCCCACGGTAGAATTTATTCCAAAAAAACTTCAAATGCTCAAAGATTTTAGTCAAATGACAGAGCAAGAACTTGGAGAATTAGAATATGATGATGAAGGATTATTTCGGAAACTGGAGGAGGTAAATCAACCCCCTAATTATGTTGTGGAAGCTCTACAAAACAATGAATATTCAGCGGATTCAAAAACCAGAGCTGGTCTCATTCCAACAGAAGAACCAGCACAGTTCTATCTTGTGAAAGAAAAGTTATTGATATTTAATGATAAATTGGTGTTCTTAAGTTCTGCTCAACCAAATGTTGAATTAACTCCAAGATTAATGTTTCTTCTAACAAACTCCGGATTCAGGAGTTCAAAATATTTTGATGAACCACTTTATATGGAAAGAGAGGAAGATAGAGAGTATATTGAGTTGCTAAATGCACTTGATTATGGAGTTTCTGTTGCTGGGAAAAGGAAGAAGAATGAGAAGGAGAAACATATTATTGATGCTTTAAGTAAGCTTTGGGTGTTAGTTTTCTTCCAAATGACCCATCACAATTAGTTAAAAGGCTATTATTGTTTTTGGTTAGTAAGAAGGCTGGAAACAACAATTGTTTTAATGAATCCTCAGCCATTTTAGATCAGTTGATGAATATGAAAATAATTAATAAATGTCAATACAAAGATATTTTATTAGATATTAAATAAGATGAGAAGCACAATTCTTAGTTTTAATTTCACAATGAGTGATTACACAGCTTCATTCCCTTACCCACTACAACTTGACCCCACAAAAGAATATGAGGCTTCTTTGTTGTCAATGGAGACTTACAATACCCTTTTTAATATCACAGAGAAAAACAACAAGTTTAGTTATAATCCAGGAAGTGGATATAAAACTATAACCGTTTCACCCGGAGCTTACGAGATTTCTCAAATATCTTCAGAAGTCTCTCGCCTTATGAAAAAAAAGGTGATGAACCAAAAAATATGGCAATAGATATTCAAAAACACACTTCAAAATCAACGATTAAACTTAAAAATAATTATAACGTTGATTTCACGATTGAAAATTCGTTCAGAGAGCTATTGGTTTTCTCTTCAAAAAAGATTGAAACTAACCGGACGTCTTACAGTGATAATGTCATTCAAATATCCTCCGGTATAAATTCAGTATTAATTCATTGTGATTTGATTGATGGTGCTTATAACGATGGAATAAGAACAAATACAATATTTTCATTCAGTGCATACTCAACCCCGATTGGTTATAAATTCAATATGGAACCAAAAAATCTTGTCTATTTACCTGTGTCAGGAAAAACCATTTACAGAGTAAATTTTAGGATAACCGATCAAGATAATTGCATGATCTCCTTTAATGAAGAAATTATATCCATCAGAATTCACCTTCGTGAAGTTTTTTTTGATAAATAAATAATGGTTATTGTGAGAAAACACGAGTTGGGAAAATATAAAATAATTACAGGGGATGGGATGTTCCTTTCACCATACTATAAGGGTGAAGGTATGTTTCTTGGTAGAGGATACTATAAACCAAAGAGACAACGGGGTGTAGGACATCAATTTAGAAATAAAGGAGATGGGATCATTGATACTCTAATGGGTATTGGTTCAACCATCCTTAAACATAAAGACCTAATTGGTTCAACTGCTTCTGCCATGGGAAATGTAGCGGGTGCTATAAAGAGTATAAAAGATGCTCAAAAGGAGTCTCATAAATTACAAGCAATCAAAGAAATAAAAAAAGGCAAAACTCAACTGTCTTCACAAGAACGACAAAAAATCATGAAAATACTTGGGTCAGGGTTTCAACGATTTTAATGCTATATAAATACAAGTATGGAAGCGATTAATAGTATCTATGATTTGGATGATACAATTATCATTTCAAACTCCACGAAAAAGGAAGACTATTTTAAGGTAAATGCTATAACAGGAACAGACTGGAATTCAAATGGAACAAAAAGTTTTGAAATAAATAATCAACAAACTTACTTGAATCTCGCTGATAGTTTCTTGCTGTGTAAATTTAAATTCACTAAGGCTGCGAATAACACTAATGCTACACTCGTAAATGATTTCTTCTGGAAAATGTTTGATAGTGTTCGCCTGTATATTGGAACACAAGAGGTTGAAGCGGTTGATTATGTCTCTGCTACATCTGAAATGATGAAATTTACACTATATTCGTTTAGTGATAGAATGGGTAAGGGAGCTGTTGAAGGTTTTATTCCTGATATGTCAACGGGAACAAATGCTGACCCTGGTTATAGTCAAAGGAAATAAATGTATAATGATTAAACAAAAGTAGAGAATAGTTTTACCGTAGCGGTACCTCTGAAAGGTATATTTGGATTTTGTGATTATGATAAAGTTTTGTATGGTCTTAAAATTAGATTTAAACTACAAAGGAATGATAATGTAAATAGGTTGCTTTTTGGGGCTGAAAATGCTTTTGGGGACAATAATAAATTTGTTATTAATGATTTGTGTTGGTATATCAGTGAATATACTCCTAATCTTAAAACGGAAGAGATGTTAAATAAAAGACTTAACTCAAAGACCCCGCTAAATGTATCATACCTCAAAAGAAGATGTCAACACGTTAAATTGGAACACACTACCTGCACTTGGAATTTAGGTGTTCTTCAAGGAAAGCCACGATACCTCTGGCTCATTTTTAAAAAACCAGATGGAGAGGACGGTACTAATAAGAATAATGCGCTGTGTGATAATGCTAAGGTGAAACAACTTCGGGTTTCTCTTGATGGAACATTTTATCCGCGAGATAGATTGGAAATTGATTGGGGAAAAAATGATTATGCGGAAGCCTACAAGTCTTACCAAAAGGTCTGTGAAAGTAATGGTAATAATAACCCTATTTTGGATATGGTTGCGTTTCAAAAACTTTATACAATCTACACAATTGACCTGAGTTCTCAAAAAGAAACTATAAAGTCTCATAGAGTGGACACTTCTCTATACATTGAAAGAGGGGAGAGTGAAGAGGTTAATACATATTGTTTGCTTTTGGAAGAAACAGAATTACAGATTAATACAGGTAATGGTGTTATGATTAATATCACATAGGTTTTTTCTCATAAATAAATGGTAGGGGTATATGTTAATCAAATCAATCTTAACAAATTAACATCTTGTATTCAAAATCAAAAGCCTTGTATTATTAATGTTAATACAATTCAAAGAAAAGGAGCTGTAAGAATTGATGTTTTACTCACACACACACAAGTAAAAACACTAAATGATACTGGTTCACTTAACATTAAAATGACAAAACCTATGTGAAAGAAATATTCAATAGACGAGTCAAGAGGAGGATTTCTCCCGTTTCTAATTCCTTTATTTGCTGGTTTAAGTGCGGCGGGAGCATTGACTGGTGGTATTTCAGCAGCGGTAAAAACTGCTAACGAAAGGACGGCACAACTAAAAGCTCAAAAAGAATTGGAAAGACATAACAAGGAGTTGGAGAAACAAATTAGTGGAAGTGGTGTAATTGTAGATTTTGCTCAAAAACTTGAAAGTCTACCTGAAAAAGCTAGATTGTTGGTTGGAGATATGCTTTCCTCTATCGCTCAAGCGGGTGTTAAACTAACTAAACGGTGTAATGGATTATATCTTTCTCATAAATAAATGGATAAATGGTTTAAACAATTTGGAAAGAATACAACGTCAAATATAGAACTAGCTAAGTATTGTAAAACACAAAAAAATTGATAATGTGGTTATTTGTATGAGAGATGAATTAATACATATAAATAAGAATACAAAGAATATTATTATGAATTTAGACACACAGAATGGTTCTCATTGGGTTTGTATTCATAATAGGCAGGATAAATATTATTTTGATAGTTATGGTATGCCATCACCTGTTGAAGTAATACAATTCTTACAGAATGGTGTTTATCAAACATTTCAAGTTCAAGAAATTAATTCTAAATGTTGTGGTCAATTATATTTATATGTATTATTTCAACTCAACAATAATGAAAATTTTTATGATATCATTTTAAATCTAATATAAATGACTTATGTTGGAAAAGATGGTTCTGTCTTTGGAGAATCCTCTCAGGATATTGATTTATCAAATTATTATACAAAGGCACAGGCTGAACGACAAAAATATAGTATAAGTAAAAATATTAATATGAAGAATACATATAAATTAATCAATTATCCAAACCCTACAGATGCGAATGACTTAATTAGATTCAGTGATTTATCACAATATATATTTTTTAATAAAACAGCACGTTTTGTTAAACAAGTAAAATTTACAACCACAACACCTGGTTATACTGACCATACACCTTTCCTCATTGAATTTAACTACCTGCTTACAATTGAATTTTATAAATAAGGACATATAGTTAATATGCGAATTAATAAATGGGGGTATGATATGCCTGATTTAGGGTATAATTGGTATTTTTCAATAAACTTAGAAGACCTACATGATTTGAATCAGTCTCGTAAAGAAGAATATTATCCGCTTGGCGAGGATAAGGATTAATGTGGAAGTACAATTAGTAAACAACAAATACATGATTTTAAGAAAAGAAAAATATATGATAGTATAGCGATGGTTAGCATGACAAAGAAGGAAGGTAATGAGATAAGGATAGAAAGCCGAGGAATACAAACCGATTTGGTAGTGGGAAGATGGGGTGGTATTACCTGTCATAATATTAATCTCACATATATTTCTATACATAAATGGCAGGAAGAAGACTACAAGAGAATTATAATTTTTGTATTCAAGGATACCTACAAGAAAAGGGTGCTCGGTATTACATACCTTATGATGTGGAGCATATACATGGGAATTTTGTCATTAAAAACTGGCCTTATACTGATATTGTTAAACCCACAAATAGAGACTTGTTTTAAATATTAAATAAAATTGAACTTCTCAAAGTTATGAAATATAAAACTCTTTTAGAAATCATCAACAAATCTTATTGGTATCCTATTATGAGAAAAATAATTATAGATACAAGAATATCTCAAAATCCAGATGAGTATATGTATAATATTCTTTGGGACTCAAGCTCAAGGGTAGCAAGGGATGAGGAAGGAGTTGAGGAGAAGGATGAAAGAGAGAAAAAGGAGAAGGAGGAAAGGGAGAAAAAGGAGAAGGAGGAAAGGGAGAAAAAGGAGAAGGAGGAAAGGGAGAAAAAGGAGAAGGAGGAAAGGGAGAAAAAGGAGAAGGAGGAAAGGGAGAAAAAGGAGAAGGAGGAAAGGGAGAAAAAGGAGAAGGAGGAAAGGGAGAAAAAGGAGAAGGAGGAAAGGGAGAAAAAGGAGAATGAGGAGAGGGAGAAAAAGGAGAAGGAGGAGAGGGAGAAAAGGGAGAAGGAGGAAAGAGAGAAAAGGGAGAAGGAGGAAAGAGAGAAAAAGGAGAAGGAGGAGAGGGAGAAAAAGGAGAAGGAGGAGAGGGAGAAAAAGGAGAAGGAGGAGAGGGAGGAAAGGGAGCAAAGAGAGAGGGAGGAAAAATATAAAAATATGGAAATCAGTGAGATTCGTAAAAGATTGAGTGTATTACAGCAAATAAATCAATCTCAACGCACCGAAGAGGAAAATAAAGAATTAACGACTCTTACTAAAATAATGATTTTAAAAATGGTTGAGATGAGTTCAGCGAGGAGATTTACATGAAGAATTCAGCGAGGAGATTTACATGAAGAAGACAAAGGTCATATAGTTGATGATGTTGGTGTTATTGACTTTACTTAGTTTTTATTTGTAAATAAATGGAGGAGAGAGTGAAGACATTCCTTAGGATTCTTTATGTTTTAAAAATCAAGATTGAAATGTATATGTTAAAAACCAAAAAGGTTTTGATACTCTGTCGGAATTTTTCTGATAAATAAATATGAGTTATTGTCTCAAATGTAAAAAGAAAACCAAATCTAAAAATATCTCTTATGTTAAAGCTAGAAATAACAGAGTTTATCAAAAAGGAATATGTCAAGTGTGTGGCTCTAAAAAGTGCCAATTCATCTCTCCTAAAAGTGGAGGAGACATACAAAAGTTTCTGTCAGGAAGTAAATTTACAACAACTGGAATTCCTGGGGAACTACATCTACCTGGATATTCTTTCTGTGGTCCTGGAACAAACCTGGATAAAAGATTAGATGAGGCTGACAATCCTAAACCTTGGTCCAAGCCTATAAATAGGGTTGATGAAGTGTGTATGAAGCATGATATTGCTTATGGGAATACCACTACATTGGATGAAAAACATGAAGCAGACAGAGAAATGTTGTATAATTTGTCTTTGATACATCCTACGTTGAGAGAGAAAGTTGATCGGTTTGTTGTGAAAAAAATGATAAGTGCTAAATTGAAACTTGGTCTTGGTTATTCCCCAAAAAACGATTAAACTCCAATGATGTCATCAAGACTGAGGAGCTTTTGGCTAATGAATTACATAAACCGAAAATCACAAAGTTTAAAAGAAGGAAAGTTTATTCTAAATACACCGACCACATATGGTCCGCTGATTTTTTTTTTTTTTTTTTTTTTTTTTTTTTTTTGTATACAAGATCGAGGCTCGTGAAAGAGCGAACATTAATCACACAGAAAGACAAACAGACACATAAAACAAATAACATCGGGAGCGGTAGACAAGATGGGGAGAGAGGGGGAAGGACACAAACACAACATTTGAGAGCAGGGACCGAGAGACATGGAGACATCGAGAGATCTGTGGGAGGGAGAGGGCTTTGGGGGGGAGGCATGTGAAGGGGGGGAGGCATGTGAAGGGGGGGGGGGTGGGAGAGGTATAAACATATGGACACTGCCAGGATTTCCAGGAAATAAGTTGGAATTTCAAACAAGGTGGATCTGGGGTGAATTAGTGGGGGTAGAAAAGATCAAGGTTATGGATGGGGGAAGATAAGAGATGGTGGTGAACAGCTGTTTTAAAGACCTGGAGGGAGGAGAGGGATTGAAGGGAGTGTGGGAGTTTGTTCCACAGGCGGGAGAAAAGAGGAATGAAAGAGTGAAGGTGAGCAGAGAGCCGAGATTTCGGCAGTTTAACCATCAGAGGGTTGCTGGCAGATCTTGTGTGACCTGTAGGAATATTTGGGGGACAGAGCACGGAGAGAGCTGGGGGAGCAAGGCCGGAGAGGAGTTGGTAGAAGACAGAAAGACCACCTACCTGCCTGCGGTGAGTGAGTGAAAGGCCCTCAGAGATAGCTTCATCGCGGGAGATTCCAATGATTTTGAAAGCTTTGGATTCAACAGCGTGAAGCCGAGCCAGGTGTGAGGCAGGAGCACCAGCCCATAGGGGAGAACAGTATTCCATTGAGCTGCGGATGAAAGCCTTGTATGTGGTGAGGAGCTCGACCTCAAACATCCGGGGCCTTCGCTCAAACCTGACTGATCTCTCCATACAGGTTGCTTCTGACAATCCAGACTTGATCTGCTTAACAGAGACTTTCCTCCTTCAAGATGTCTCTGATTCCTTAATATCTCTTCCTGGTTACTCCCTCCTCCGGTATGATAGACCTGAGCCTCGGCCTGGTGGTGGGGTGGCTATCTTTGTCAAAAACTCTCTTCCTCACTCTCCTTGCACTGCTCTCTTTCCTCCTCACCCGCAGGAGTACCTCTGGTTACGGCTTCCTCTCCGCTCCCACCTTTTGTTCATATGTGTTCTGTACCGTCCCCCAAACAGTGATGACTCCATCTACATTTCAATGTCTGACAACATGGACCAACTTCTATCCACTCATCCCAACTCTCTCTTCCTCATATGTGGTGACTTCAACTGTCATCATGCCACCTGGTTGGGTGTGGGTTCCTCTCTCACTAGTCATGGCACCTCAGCAAAGGACTTCTGTGACTCACTGGGATTGACACAATCTGTCAATTTCCCAACCCGGATCTCAGCCAATGGAGTATCTTCTCTTCTAGACTTGGTTATGACAAACTTCCCTGCTAATGTCTGCTGCTCTTCTTCTGCTCCAATCGGTTCTTCTGATCATGTGCTTGTCAAAGTGGACATCTCTCTGGCCATTCTCAGAGAGCCTCCTCAGCGTCGACGAGTCTGGCATTTCACTCAGGCCGACTGGGACGGTCTTCAAGCAGCCATCAATCGTCTGGATTGGTCTCCCATCTCCACTGCCTCTGACATCAATTCTTCCTGGGAATTCTTCCAAAGCAAACTGATCTCTCTCATGCACAGATTTATCCCATCTCGCCTTCAATTGTCTTACCCTTCCTCCCGTCCATGGTACACTGAATCTTGTGGTGAGGCAGTTGCCCTGAAACAACTTGCCTTTGCCTCTTGGAAGGCCAATCCAACTGAAGGAAATCTCAGTTCCTTCCACCAAGCTCGGAACAAGTGTGTGTCTACCCTCAGGAGTGCCAGAAAGCACTATCTCTCCTCACTCAAGAATGAACTCTCAAACCTGTCTCCTTCCTCCAAATCCTGGTGGCATCTGGTCAAATCCGTTTCTGGTGTTTGTTCCCCCTCCATCCCCTCCCTTACCTCAAATGGACACACAGTTGACATCACACGTGACAAAGCCGAATGCCTCAACTCTGTGTTCGCCTCGAAATCCTTAGTCCCAAACCCATCTCTCTCTGTTCCCACCTTTCCCAGTCGAACCCAACTGCTCCTGGACTCTGTGTCCTTCTCTCCTGACAAGGTGGAGGAGTTTTTGTCAAACATCGACTCTGATTCTGCAACTGGACCAGACGGCATCAGCCCACGGGTCCTAAAATCCTGCTCTGCCGCTCTATCTCACCCTCTCTCTGTTCTTTTCACCCTATCTTTTGCTCAAGGTCATCTGCCAGCATCCTGGAAATCAGCTAACATTACCGCTTTACACAAAAAAGGTGCAAAAACAGATCCTTGCAACTACAGACCAATCAGCCTGCTCCCAATTATCAGCAAAGTCATGGAATCCATCATTGCTTCGGATATGAAATCTTTCCTCTTCTCCAATGGCTTGATCTCTGATCATCAATTTGGTTTCAGACCAGGTCACTCTACTCTGGACATGCTGCTTCTGCTGTCTCAACAATGGATGGAGGTCCTCAATGCCAAACAGGAAATCAGAGCTGTCTCCCTTGACATATCAAGGGCCTTTGATACGGTCTGGCACCCAGCTCTGCTCACCAAACTCTCCTCCTATGGTATCCATGGAAATCTCCATGCATGGCTTGCGGAATTCCTCTCTGGTCGTAGTCAACGTGTGGCCCTGAATGGATTTCTCTCATCTCCCCTTCCTGTTCAGGCTGGAGTTCCCCAAGGAAGTGTGCTGGGCCCTGTGCTTTTTCTGGTCTTTATCAATGATCTCTCTGACTCTCTGGAAAATCCTCTCTATCTCTTTGCTGATGACTCCACTCTCTGCCGCTCCATTCCTCTTCCCTCAGATCGGCAGTCTGCAGCCTCCTCACTCTCTGAAGACCTGGACAAAATCACAGACTGGTCAAACAAGTGGAACATGTCTTTCAATCCTGCCAAATCTCACTCTCTTACTATGTCTCTCCGAAAAGATCGACTGGACAACCCTCCCATCTACTTTCTCAACAATCCTCTCCAAGAAGTTCTGTCACTCAAGCTTTTGGGTCTCACTATCTGCCATGATCTTTCTTGGGAAAACCACATTTCCAAGCTGGCCTCCAAAGCCAGTCGCCGACTGGGCATCCTCCGTCGTGCGAAGTCCTTCCTCGGCACACCTGATTTAATCGAGCTAAATAATGATAAGGGATACAGGTATGCTTTAACCGTTATTGATTTGAGGAGTAGATTTGCCTGGGTTGTTCCTTTGAAAAACAAAAGGGGTAATACTCTTATGTTAGCTTTCAGTGGAATATTTAGTAAAAGTAAAAGAAAACCAAAGAAGTTATGGACTGACGAGGGAACAGAGTTCTATAACAAAATATTTATGAAATTTCTTAAGGGGGAGGGTATTAAATTATACAGCACCTTTAATGAAGGAAAAGCAGTTGTTATTGAGCGTTTTAATCGCACTTTGAAAGAGAAGCTATATAAAAAATTCACACAACTCGGTTCTCAACAATGGGTATATTTAATCCAGAATATTGTAGATAATTACAATAATACAGTTCATTCATCAACAAAATCAAAACCATCAGAAACATTTACAAAATTAGAATATGAAAAGGAGATTAATTTGAGAAAGCCCAAGTTCAAAGTTGGTGATATTGTAAGAATATACAGATGGAAAAGCCATTTTGAGAAAGGTTATACAAAGAGATGGACTAATGAATTATTTAAAATTGTTGATGTAATCGATACAGTCCCTTGGACTTACAAATTATATGATATGAATGGGGAAGAAATCTTGGGTTCATTTTACTCACAATAATTACAAAAAACACAAGTAAGCAGATGATACCCTTGAAAATAATAAATAAACAAATAAAATGTAATGGGGATACGTTCTTGAGATCTGTGAACCCCAAACACAGAATCCCTCAACTTTTCAGTTGGGGC
This sequence comes from Myxine glutinosa, assembly GCF_964187855.1. Taxonomy (NCBI): domain Eukaryota; kingdom Metazoa; phylum Chordata; class Myxini; order Myxiniformes; family Myxinidae; genus Myxine; species Myxine glutinosa. The sequence continues at coordinate 286,824,385 of NC_136261.1, read as the reverse complement.
CTAACTTTTGTTTGTGTGTACAATGGGGATACGTTCTTGAGATCTGTGAACCCCCTTGAAAATAATAAATAAATAAATAAAATGTAATGGGGATACGTTCTTGAGATCTGTGAACCCCAAACACAGAATCCCTCAACTTTTCAGTTGGGGCTTAACTTTTGTTTGTGTGTACAATGGGGATACGTTCTTGAGATCTGTGAACCCCAAACACAGAATGCCTCAACTTTTCAGTTGGGGCTTAACTTTTGTGTGTGTGTATGTGTGAGTGAGTCATAATAATATACAAACCCTAACCAAACCCCATCCCAAACCCAAACCCATCCCTAGCCCAACCCCATCCCTAATCCAACCCCATCCCTAACCCAACCCCATCCCTAACCCAACCCCATCCCCAACTCAACCCCATCCCCAACCCAACCCCATCCCTAACCCAACCCCATCCCCAACCCAACCCCATCCCCAACCCAACCCCATGCCTAACCCAACCCCATCCCTAACCCAACCAATCCCTAACCCTCACATTCAAAATCCCAACCCTAACCCAACCCCATCCCTAACCCAACCCCATCCCTAACCCAACCCCATCCCTAACCCTCACATTCAAAATCCCACCTTAACCCGACCCCATCACTAACCCAACCCCATCCCTAACCCTCACATTCAAAATCCCAACCCTAACCCAACCCCATCCCTAACCCAACCCCATCCCTAACCCTCACATTCAAAATCCCACCTTAACCCAACCCCATCCCTAACCCAACCCCATCCCTAACCCTCACATTCAAAATCCCAACCCTAACCCAACCCCATCCCTAACCCAACCCCAACCCTAACCCTCACATTCAAAATCCCACCTTAACCCAACCCCATCCCTAACCCAACCCCATCCCTAACCCCCACATTCAAAATCCCACCCTAACCCAATCCCACCCTAACCCTAACATAATCTTTTTTTTTCATCTTTTTTAAATACGTATTTCATTTATTTTTTTTCCTCTTACCTCCAATTCTGTCTTTCAAGGCTTTCAAGTTTGTAGAAGTAGAAATGGGAAGAAAGAATATTCCAGCATTTTCTTGCTCGAACTTTCTTGATATTGCTTAAATCAAGCGTCATTAAACAAAGAACATTGTTCATTGCTTTAGAATGCAAAGAGTCTCCAAGATGGACCCCACAGCTAGAGTCTCCAAAATAAAACCAACTTTCCAAGTTCCCAAGGTATAACCACATTCCTGTTGAGCCTCCAAGATAAGTATCACATTTCGAGTCATCAAAACAAAACCCCCATTCCGAGTCTCCAAAAATATAAACATCTTTCCAAGTCTCCAAGGTAGAACCACAATTTTCAGAAATATAGGGGGTTTCCGTGATAAGTCTCACATAGTATAACTGCGGACCATCAGGAAAACTTCCCTTTCCCAATTTTTTAGGGTTTCTATGATGTGTCTCACATAGTATAACTGCAGACCATCAGGGAGAACTCTCCTTGCCCAATTTTTAGGGTTTCTGTGATGTGTCTCACATAGTATAACTGCAGACCATCAGGGAGAACTCTCCTTGCCCAATTTTTTAGGGTTTCTATGATGTGTCTCGCATAGTATAACTGCGGACCATCAGGGAGAACTCCCCTTTCCCAATTTTCAGAAATTTGTGGGTCTCCAATGTATGACTTGTATTCTGGCTCATCAAGGTAGAACTTGTTCAGTGGGTTTTGTTTTGATAACTCACAACAAGTATCATCATGGTAGAACTCTTTTTCAGGATTTTGTGGATCTCCAAGGTATAACTCTTTGGCTGGGTCATCAAGGTAGAACTCGTTCTGTGGGTCTTGGTTGTTCAAAATCTCTTCAAACAAAAAAATAACTTCATCCCAAGTTGTGTTAAAAGCAGAATTTTTATTTCGTATCTCAGATACAATTTCATGTGAGAGAAAATAACAATGTATTAATTAATACAATATTTTTATTTGCATAAATCAAGCCCTATGAATATTAAAATAAACTTTGCTAACTCTTACACAAGTCTCATCTTAAAAAAAAAAAAAAAAAATTAATGGGGTAAACAGGGGGGTAAACGACATTAGATAGGGATTTCCCATGTTAAATGGGTTTGTCCCAGAACAACATTTATCATCTACTGATATGTGTGAATGTGTGTTGGGGGGGGGTGGGGGGGATGTGTGTGTGTTTGTGTGGATATGTGTGTGTGGGGGGTGGGGGGGGGTATGGGT